>NC_022012.1:33867535-33869184 GCF_000317375.1 Microtus ochrogaster | reverse complement strand
ATGTGCTCCCTTACGGGAGGTCCTTGAGGCCTGCCCCGTAGGTAGGCTCTCACCGCTCTGTGTGGGTAGCCTTAGTGTAGGAGCAGAAAACTGTTCCTGAGCAAAGGACCTTGCAGAAAATGAAGACTTGGGGGAGGGGGGTCGTGTGTAAGAAAGACAGCCCTATAGAAGGAGCTGGGGGAGGGGGTTTGTGCTCTCTTCTGGGACAATCCGCCCCTGAATAGCACACACTCACCTGTCCAGATGGGATTCCTCAGCAACTAAACAGGGCCACCAGGTAGCCCAATGATCCGGTGACAAAAGGATGAATGGAGCAAGGGGGGGGCGGTATCCAGAAGAGCACAGGAAGCCTGGCGCACAAGCTGAAGGTGCCCGGGCTCCCCTACAGGGGACCCTGAGGCCTGCCCGGTAGTCAGGCACTTACCGCTCGCTCTGGGTGGGTAGCCTTAGTGTAGGAGCTTAAAACTGTTCTTGAGCACTGGTCCTAGCATACAGCAGGGCAGGGTTGGGGAGGGGTGCTGCGGGGCTGGGTTGTGCAAAAGAAAGACAGCCCTGCAGCAGGAGCTGGGGGAGGGGGGTTTGTGCTCTCTTCCGGGACAATCAGCCCCTGGATAGCACACACTCCCCAGTCCAGATGGGATTCCTCAGCAACTAAACAAGGCCACTTGGTAGCCCAATGATCCAGTGACAAAAGGATGAATGGAGCAAGGGGGGGGAGCGGAATTCAGAAGAGCACAGGAGAGCCTGGGGCATGCAGGAACTGAGGGTGCCCGGGCTCCCTTACAGGGGACCCTGAGGCCTGCCCGGTAGGCAGGCACTCACCGCTCTGGTGTATATAATATTTTTAAAATTAATTTTCTTAATTATTGTTTTTCTTAAATCATTTAAAATGGGGAGACTCACTTTTAATTCAGATCTTCGAGGTGGCAAGATCCACCTTTAATCGGCCTTACTCTGCCACTCTCTAGGGGAAGCCTATATAAAGAACGTGGAAGAAGGAAGCTAGTTTTCTTTCCTTCCTTGCTCTTACCCTCACTTTCAAGTCCACTCCTTCTTGGGCATTAGAGTTTACTTCTTTGGGATTCTTGCATATACTGAAAACCAGCTTAGATATACGGTTTGTGAACTGGATGCTTGGATCTTCTGTTGGTAGACAGCCATCTTTAGATTACTTGGACCATAGCCTATAAGTCATTCTAATAAATCCACCCCCCCCACATATGTTATTCTCTTCCAGAGAACCTTGACTAATGCATTTATCAAAATATATCAGCCCCACCCAGGCCTGGCCACCTAGGCCTGAATCAATTTTGGATACATGTGGCACCCAGCACTCGGATTTTAGGTCTGTGGGAGCTGCAGTCAACCAGGAGCCACTGACCCCACCATGAGTCTTCCTGGTGTCTCTATAGCTGGACGATCAGATACTATTATACCAAGTACTGAACAAGATCTCCAGGTCCAGGCATGGAAGTGAGAAAGGCAATATATCTGCACCATCACTTATGGCTGGGATGGGCAGTGCTCAACCAAGTGCCACCTGTGGTTCAACAAAGATCCCTGGTGCTGGGTGGTTGGACTCTATTGTGTTGAGAGAGCACAGGGTGAGGAGGTGGAAGAGAGGGAGAAGCAGAATGGTTTGTAGATTG
>NC_022012.1:33858094-33865025 GCF_000317375.1 Microtus ochrogaster | reverse complement strand
AATGAAAATATCTTTGTTTTTGATGGTTTTAGGGCACCCCCTGTGAAAGGGTCATTCAATTTCCAAAGGGTCGTGACCCACAGGTTGAGAACCACTACTGTAGACCAAGCTCACAGCCCTCACAAACCTCAAATCAAGTTGATAAAACAGTGCTTCCTTCCGAGGACAAGTGAGTGGAGAGCAACCCTGTTAAGTCACTATGTGAGTCAGAGCACTGCAGTTGGGAGGCCATAAAGAGGGAGAATGTTTTGTTAAAACTAAGTCCCCTAAGGCCTGGGAACAAGGGACACACAAGCCAGGGAGCTAGAATTTAATCTGTCACAACTCCTGTGTGAGAGTTACCCAAGGAGGCAACTGTGGAGAGCAGGCCCGTTGTACACAGACAAACTGAAGCATGTGGACACCAAGAGGCTCAATCTGGGATGTGAAGTACACAACCCTGCCCTCAGGCCTGGAGCAGACTCACCTGCTTGGAATGAAATTGTAGTTTAATAGTTCTGAGCTTGAGGCCAGCAGGTAGATCAGCCTCTGGAACACTTCTCTGCTAGTCCCTGATGTGGAACCAGGTACTGGAAGTGCATTTCCCCAGCAGGGTGATTAATTCTTTAACACTTCAAAAATCTTGGAAAGATTATGTAAGATGCTCCGCATGTACAGATGTGGAGCATCCCTCAGCGCTCTGGTTACACCTCATACTCCCACCTGGAAGATCCTCTCCGGCTAGAATCTGAGAGACTCCATGGAGTCCACCCAGGGAAACCCCAGCTGGTGGGTGGCAGAACCTGCCTAGAGCACAGACTGCAAAGCCAAGTGTTGGAGCCCAAAGTCCTGGTGTGCAAAGAAGGGAAGCATGAAGGACATTAGTCACTTGTTCAATGGAGGCAGAGATGCTGCAGAAGCCACAGAAAAGACAGGGTCTTCCAAGGGATTCCCTCCCCTGTCCCATCCAGTGCATGTAACTGGCAGCATGCTCCAAGTTGCAAAGACCTGAGAGGAAGTTGCGTCAACTTCTCCCTTCCTTCCTCCCTCCATCCCTCCCCTCCTTTCCTCCCTCATTCCCTCCCTTCCTCCCTCTCTCCTTCCTTTTTCTTTCCTTTTTCTTTTTGCTGCTGTGACTTTCATTTTTCTTTTCATGATACCTTCAGTGGCAATTTTATACCTTTATTGCATATCATTATTTTCCATTCTCTTTCACATGCACACATAATTCTGTCTACGTACTGTTTGCAATATTGAGCAATACGTTTTCTTCATATTTCTTGCTTCATTTTTTTTCCTCCACACCCTTTGAGTTTACAATATTGGTTACTTTGAAAAGCTCTGTTTTATTTTGTAAAGTTCTTTTTATCTTTATCTAATTTTCTTCCTAAATGTTCTTATTATTGAGAAGTTATGTTTTATTTTTCTCACTTTTTGTTCTTTTTTCTAATGTCTCACTCTTTTCCCGTCCATAACATTCTTTTTAACCATTTTCTTTAAGCATTTGATTTTATTTCCTTATTATTAATAGAAGAGAAAGAAAAAAAACAAATGATTCAAACAACAAGGAAAACAACCAATAAAATTAAAGAAATTAATTAGTATTTCTCAAAAATATGTTTAAACACAAATGGTCCCAACTAATGAATAAAGAAATGCAGATGAGCCTACTGGATTGAAAAACAAGATCCAGCTGTCTGTTGCCTCCAAGAAGATACATCACAGACAAAGTCACCCACAGATTGCATCAGAGGCTCAAGGCTAGAGAGGTGGCTCAGCAGTTCAGAGCACTTACTGTTCTTGCAGAGTACCTGGGTTTTGGTTTCCAGCACCCACATGGGGTAGCTTTCAACTGTCTGGCATCTGCGCATACATGGTGCACATAAACTCAGGTGGGCATACATCCATACACACAAGTAAAAGTAAAAACGAAATGACAGAGGCTGATGGTGAATTTATCAAACAAATGGAAGCCAGTAACAAAGAGGCAAAGCTGTCGTACTATCTGACAATGTAATCTGTTGGAGGAGGCCACTTGTTGGTTCCCTGCTACTCAGCCCCGAAATAATCACAGAGAAACTATATTATTTAAAAGACTGCTTGGCCCATTAGCTCTAGCTTCTTATTCACTAACTCTTACATCTCAGTTTAACCCTTCTCCATTAGTCTGTGCATCACCACGAGGTCGTGGCAACCAGCAAAGTTTCAGCCTGTTTGTCTTCGGTGAAGGCTTCATGGCTTCTCCCTGACTCTGCCCTCTTTCTCCCAGCATACAGCCTAGCTTTCCCGGCCTATTTCTGTTCTGCACTGCCATAGGCTCAAAGTACTTCTTTAGTAATCAATGGTAGTCACAGCATACAGAGGGGAATTCAACATCACCTCCCCTTTTCTGTTTAAATAAAAAAAAAAAGGTTTTAACTTTAACACAGAAAAATTACATGTAAAAAGACAGGTATCAAACAAGAATTATAGTTACAATATTTATATCTACTTTACCTTTTTATCATAACTAAGGAAAACTATAGTTATAGTCATCTATTCTTCAACTCCATCAAAGACTCCAGAAGGATGTAATATTACCTAAGTAAACAGGAAGTGCATTGTAAGCAACTTCCAAAACTCTAGAATTGACAGAGACATCTCACTGCCTGGACAATCATTCAAAGTTTTGTACTGTTGGGGCATCCATCTTCAGCCTACAGGCCTATAGTATCCAGCAAACTTTTCCCCAAAGCAGGAAATTCAAAGACAGTTCTGCCTATATTGGCAGTTTGTTAGTCACATCACTTTTTCTGTGTCCTGCAGAATGTCCAGCAGGCTCTTTCATAAAACAGGAACACCAAAGGATTTCTCTGTGTGTCCTCCATGTCCAGTTCATCAAGGAGTCCAGGCAAGAACAGTTTTTTGCCCAAATGGCTAGTAAACTCCATAAGGAGCCTCTTCAATGCCCATCTTCCCCTTGAAGTAGATTGATTGCAGCTGTGTCTCATTGTCATAAAAAGTCTTAAGTTCTTAAAACATTTTAAATGCCGTATTCTGAAGGTTTCTGAAAGATTTGTAGATTGCCTATCTAACTAAAATATATCTCTATATATCTAGAAAACCTGACTAACATGGCTACAAGCTTGACTATTATAGATGATTATTAACCTATATTTCTCAATTAAACCTTACATTTTTAATTGATTTTTATTGAGCTCTACATTTTCTCTGCTCCCTTCCCTGCCTCTCCCCTCCCCTTCAAACCTTTCCCAAGGTCCCTATGCTCCCAATTTACTCAGGAGATATTGTCATTTTGTACTTCCCATGTAGATTAGATCTATGTATGTCTCTCTTAGGGTCCTCATTGTTGTCTAGGTTCTCTGGGATTGTGATTTGTGGAGTGGTTTTCTTTGCTTTATGTTTAAAAACCACTAATGAGTGAGTACATGTGAAAATTGTCTTTCTGGGTCTGGGTTCCAACTCAAAATGATGGTTTCTAGCTCCATCCATTTGCCTGCAGAATTCAAGACGTCGTTACTTTTTTCTGCTGTGTAATACTCCATTGTGAAAACGTACCACATTTTCCTTATCTATTTTTTGGTTGAGGGGCATTTAGGTTGTTTTCAGGTTCTGGCTATGCCAAACAAAGCTTCTATGAACATAGTTGAGCACATGTCCTTGTGGCACAATTGAGCGTCCTTTGGCTATACACCCCAAAGTGGTGTTACTGGTTCTTGAGGAAGGTTGTTTTCTAATTTTCTGAGAAATCACCACACTGACATCCAAAGGGGCTGTACTAACTTGCATTCTCATCAGCAATGCACGAGTGTTCCCTTTTCCGCACAAACTCTCCAGCATAGGTTGTCATCAGTGTAAGATGGAATGATTTGCATTTCTCTGATGACTAAGGATATTGAACATTTCCTTAAGTGTCTTTCAGACATTTTAGATTCCTCTGTTGAGAGTTCACTGTTTAGGTCTGTACTCCATTTTATACTGGATTAAGTGTTCTTTTCGTGACCAATTTCTTGAGTTCTTTGTATATTTTGGAGATCAGACCTCTGTCTGATGTGGGGTTAGTGAAGGTGTTTTCCCATTCTGTAGGCTGTCGTTTGTCCTGTTGATCATGTTCTTTGCTTTACAGAAGCTTCTCAGTTTCAGGAGATCTCATTTATTAATTGCTTCTCTTAGTGTCTGTGCTGCTTTGGTTATATTTAGGAAGTGATCTCCTGTGCTAATGCATTCAAGTGTACTTCCCACTTTCTCTTCTATGAGGTTCAGTGTGGCTGGCTTTATGTTGAGGTCTTTGATCCATTTGGACTTGAGTTTTGTGCATGGTGATAGACATGGATCTATTTTCACTCTTCTAAATGTTTATATACAGTTATGCCAGCACCATTTGTTAAATATGCTTTCTTTTTTCCATTTGTTATTTCTTGCTTCTTTGTCAAAATTCAGGTATTTGAAGGTGTGTAGGTTATATCTGGGTCTTTGATTCAGTCCCATTGTTTGTCCTGTCTGTTTTCAAATACATACACTGTTTTAAGGTCACCAGAAAAGACTCATCCAAACATCATGAGGCATTGTACCAGAAATACATGCCTTGGAACCATAGGCCATTTTGTGTGACTCTTGAGGCTCCTTTATTCATGAAGTATTAATCCATTCCTGATGACCTTTATACATTCTTATGTTTTCTGTGTCTTAGTTTCCTTGGTCATATCCATTTCTCTATACTGAATATTATATCATATCCCTTCAGCTTAAGTAAATTCATCGCACTTTTAAGGGTATAATTTTGTAATTTAACATACTCTACCTTAATGAGGTTTTCCATTTATGAGATCAAACAATACCTATGAGCACATAGGTGCTTCCTAGGACGCTCTATTGTTAACAGCATGTCCCAGAGGGGCTGTGTCAGGCAGCATATTAGACCCATGGGGTAGGAGAAGCTCTAAGGGAGGGCTTGAAAGCTTTGCTAAGTGTGCCTAATCATGTATCTACGACAGATACATGAAATGATGTATCATGCAGCTTGGGACCAGGTCTTTCAAATATCCTGGCTGCTGAACCCCAGTAGAAAATGAATCCCCGGAATGATTCGTCTTTATATTTTTACATTAAAAAATGCTTGGGCTAAGAAACAAACTCTCAGCATCTTTTTATCTGCTATTGTTTAGTTAGTTAGGGAAGAAGAAGGTATAGCTAATCCACCTTTATTTCTTAGAGAAGAGAAAAAAAAAAGAGATTCTTACCGGAAGCCACTAGGAGGAAGAAGGTAAGTCTCAGAAATGTTTGAGTATTATATCATGGTCTAATCTCCACTACTGATTGCCCCATGAACTCTAGAGTCTTAGCACATTTGGCCCCACTGAGTCAGTGACAGGAGTGGAGGGAAGATGCCATTAGCTTGAGCTTCAAACATGCTTTGCAGACCTTATAATAGAGTCTGCTCATATTTTTGGACTTATGTAGCTTATACAACAATGCTTTGTAGTATTTCTAAGTTTTATAATTTCAAGTTTTATAAATATAAGTTCACAAAGACTACATTATGAATTAGTGGCTTCCCTGTAATTCTTAGAGATGTGGTCAGAACTCTAGCAGTGTGCTTTCTGTTACCCTCTGTGTTCATAATGAGACTTCAAATTTAGAAATAATTAGAGTGAGATAATGCCTATCTATAAGTGGCTACTGAACACTTTAATGTGGCTGCTTTGATGTAATATGCACCAGAAATTAAAATACACTTTGTGTTTTAAGATTTGTCCTAACAAGTTCCCAAATGATGAGGATGCTGATGGGCACTGGACCATTTTGAGGAGAAAGGACATAAACCTAAAATTTCCATGGGAATTAGGATAAACAGAAAAGAGAACTGATTTGATCAGAAAAAACAGGAAATGTGAAATACATTTTACTTTGATAGAAAGACAAATAAGACTAGGGGCTTGTGTGGGAGGATCAGATATGTACTGAGAATGGGTAGTGGGTTTGTGACCTCTAGGAGACATTAAAGATTGTTATGGAAACATCTATGTGATTAAATCAAAATAAAACCTGAGAATATGAATCTTGTTCAGTGCCCCTTTCATTTGTCTTTCTGTATAGCCATGATGACTACTCTGTGTATGTGTACCATAACTGGGAAGGAATAAATGGAAAGGAAGACACCCAGGTGTTTTTATAACAGAACAAGGGCAACTGGGTACCTCCATTTGCGCATGATACGAAAGACCTGAGCTTCACAGAGTTGAGCCCCACTCAGAGAATACCTGTTGAATGTCATTAAGCTCCATTTCTTCAGAAAGAGAGAGGATTCTGGGAAATAAGAATATCCTGCATATTTGGAAATTCAGGTGGCAGAATAGTGTCTTGTCCTTAATGTCAGTGACTGATGGGAAACCAAAAGGGAGCAAGAGTCTTGGAGGGGGACAGATCCAGAACCGAAGAGGTTGAGAGAATGGTAGACACAAGCCTGAGAAGGCCTCCACATGAGTGAGTCCAGACAAAGATCTGAGATCAGCACAACACCAAGGAGAAAGTAATCAGGCTCAGAGACAAGGTCCCATTTAACCAGAGGGCAGGCCACTTCAAGGTGATATCATCTGGCTCTTTATTAGAGGACAGGAATAGACAAAAAGTGCTGTTCCGAAGCCTCCAGGCAGAGATGCAGTGTCAGAGTTGAGTAGTAGAAACAGAAGTGATGAAGTTTGAGCCCAGACAGTAGCTGACATCAAGAAAGCTGAAAAGGCTTTGAGAACTCAGCATTCTCCCATCATCCATAATGTGAAGAGAGTAAGCTTCCAGCCCTGGAAACCACATAAAGCCCATTTTAAAAATACTTCAAACACACACAAGAATTTGTTTTTCTAGATTTACACTACTGTTACAATGTATAATAAAAAAGTGCCCAAGTGTCCTATCATTTAATATGTTTGGAAATATTTATTCTACCTAGTCCTTT
>NC_022012.1:33855793-33857569 GCF_000317375.1 Microtus ochrogaster | reverse complement strand
CACAGCTGGAAACACCTGGGCTCTGGAGGACCAGAGACCAACTCAGATTCTCTCTTATTTGACATTTACCGCCCCTCATCTTTACAAATTTTCAGAGGAAAATGAGCTTAAGAAATCACTCGATGGTGACTGAGTTTCTCTTGTTGGGGTTAACTGAGGAGCCAGCGCTTCAGCTGCCGCTTTTCTGTCTCTTCTTGGCGATTTACATAGTCACTCTGGTGGGAAATCTTGGCATGATTGTGGTCATCAAGCTGAATTCTCAACTTCATACCCCCATGTACTATTTTCTCAGTAGTTTGTCGTTTTTAGATTTTTGCTACTCTTCTGTTGTTACCCCTAAAATGCTGGTGGGGTTTTTAAGCAGGGATAAAGCTATCTCTTATTCTGATTGTATGGCTCAGCTGTTTTTCTTCTGTATTTTTGTCATTTCTGAATGCTACATGTTGGCAGCTATGGCCTATGATCGTTATGTGGCCATCTGCAGTCCTCTGCTCTATGCTGTCATCATGTCCCCTCGGGTCTGCTCTCTCCTGGTGGCTGCTGTCTTTTCAGTGGGCATCACTGATGCTCTGATTCATGGGGGCTGCATATTAAGGTTATCGTTCTGCAAATCCAACATCATTAAACATTATTTCTGTGACATTGTCCCTCTTATTCAACTGTCCTGCTCAAGCACTTATATCGATGAGCTTCTGATTTTTGTCATTGGTGGATTTAACATGGTAGCCACCAGCCTGACAATCATCATATCGTATGCATTTATCCTGACCAGCATCCTCCACATCCACTCTAAAGAGGGCAGGTCCAAAGCCTTCAGCACCTGCAGCTCCCACCTGACAGCTGTTCTTATATTTTATGGGTCGCTCATGTCCATGTATTTGAAACCCACTTCAAATGGTTCACTCATCCATGAGAAGGTGACCTCAGTGTTTTATACCACAGTGATTCCCATGTTAAATCCACTGATATACAGTTTGAGAAACAAGGAAGTAAAAAATGCACTGGTGAAGCTTGTAAGAAGAAAAATATCTTCATAATAAACGTGCTTTTTACTGAGATGCATTAATGTATTCCTAATTATGTTTATCTGCAAATGTTTATACGCTGACTCCTTAAGAATAATCTGAGCTGAGCTGAGGTTAACTATGATACTATATTACAAATATTCATATTACTAAATTATACACACTTAAGGTTTATATGATGCAATATAGTAAGTATGAAGCAAACAGTAGCATTTATTTTATTTTATTATTTTTATTTTTGTTTTTACATACCAACCCCAGTTCTCCCTCCATCTTTTTTTCCCACCCCACCTTCCCCCACTTAACCCCAATCCATTCCTTAGAGGTGGTAAGGCCTCCTTTGGGCAGTCAACAAAGTCTGACATAACAAGTTGAGGCAGGACCAAGACCGTCACCACTGTTTCAATGTTTTGCAAGGTATTCCACCAAAGGGAATGGCCCCCAAAAGCTAGTTCATATACCCAGGATAAGTCCTGATCCCAGTGCCAGCAACCCCCTCCCAACAGATCAAGTCACATAACTGTTACCCACAATTTGAGGGCCTAGTTTGGTCCCATGGAAGTTCTCCAAATATCAATCCAAAGTCTGTGGGCTCCTACTAGCTCAGGTCAGCTGTCTCTGTGCTTTTCCTAATTATGATCTCAACTCCCTTCCTCCTGCTCAAATGATCCCTTCTTTCTCTCTTTACCTGATCTCCAAAACCTCAACCCAGTTCTTGGTTGTCGATCTCTTCATCGGCATCCATTAGTTA
>NC_022012.1:33852674-33855027 GCF_000317375.1 Microtus ochrogaster | reverse complement strand
TGTTTCCCCATCCTGGGCTCTTCATGTGTGTCCCTCTTAAGGTCCTCCTTTCGGCATAGCATTTCTGAAGTTGTGGACTGTAGCATGGGTATCCTTTGTTTTATGTCTAAAATTCACTTATGAGTGAGTACATATCGTGTTTGTCTTTCTGGGTCTGAGTTACTTCACTCAGGATGCTTTTATCTAGTTCCATCCATTTGTCTGCAAATTTAAAGATGCCATTTTTTTTTTACCTCTAAGTAGTACTCTAATATGTAAATGTACCACATTTTCATTATCCATTCTTCCATTGAGGGATATCTAGGTGTTTCCAGGTTCTTGCTATTACAAGTAATACTACTAACATATATTTTAAATTTTAAGTTCCATATCATTTCCAGAACTAAACATATTTTTAACTCTTGTTTTCCCAAATCTAGTCCAAAGGGTTAAAAACACAGTGTACTGCATAATCATTTAAACAAAACAAAACAAAATACACAGTGTCATGGATTTCATCCCAAGACATTTATAAAAAATATGGAGAAAGTTTGCTTGTGTGTTTACTTTTAAACGACCCATTAAAATCCAACACTGTATTTAAGTGCAATTCTAAGGCAAAGATTAAGCAAAGAATCAAGCTAATATGACCTCAGTGAGAAAACTTTTCTGGCCATTCAAACTGAATACAGCACATCTAGAATAGAAAATATTTAAATATTATCAAAATATTATGGATTTATTTCCTCATTTTGATCAGTATATATGCAATACTTTAGTTCTATCTATTAGGTTTCCGTGAGATGATGTTTTTTCTCGAGGCTTAGGTATCTTTAATTTTCATCATATAGTATGCATTGAATGAAAAGTTATATTAAACACTTTTATGAAGGAACTCTTCAATGTGGAAAGCAAAATGAGGCACATTGAGTGTTAACAGAGCTCATCTGAGCCAAAGCAATGTTGGTCCATAATAAATGAACTGAAATGGCATCCTGCATGTCTGGGGAAACAACAACAGCAACAACCCTCAAAAGTGTTGCTGCAAAGCACTGGTTTCTATTGTGGTGACTGTGAATTTCCGTGAAGAGCAGTACCAGATTCTGTCTGGAGGTCACTCACTGATGTTATTCATTCCAAGTAAGAACTGTGATAAGTTAAACAAGACATGCTGCAAGTTATTTACTCCTTGAACGACATCAGTATGTCTGCAGAGAACTGATTTTAAAGGTTAAAAGTAACTACATCATGAGAGTTTGAAATCCAGGAGCACGTGATTGCTGCCTGAAAACCTCTTCCATCAGACCCATTTGGGGTTTGTAGATTCCTGTCCCCATGTCTTTAAACTCATGGTCAACCGAGAAAACTTACTGCACAGAGGGCATGATGTATTTATTACAGCAATTTATTAATTCAGTTTGTGCTGAATAATAGACACAACACACCAGGAACTAAGTTTTGGAATAATATGGGATATGTGATAGACAGGACCTCTCCTTATTTGTGAAGATGACATTGATGGATAAATAACAGTAACAAATGAGCAAATATTATACTTACATAGATGTATATTTAGAAAAAGACTGAGTTATATAGTTTTCAGTTACCTAATGGTTTTAGTCAATATAGTTATTTAAGTAAAGACATTTGGGATGAAGAGACAGAAGAAGTAAGGTATATGTATGCAGCTCATCTGAGGGGCTGTTGGAGAAGGAAAACATGCTACTGGCCAGCATGGGAGTGTACAGAGCTCTTACTAGACTACTGAAATAATTTGGAAGCATATTAAAACTAGATTTAAATTAGAGATGAAAACATGAGTGCTTTGAAACTTCTGATGTTCAATTAAGATTTATCATTGGGTAGGAAATGCACTATCCAGCAGTGACAATGTTTGATATTAAAATAGATTTCTAAGTAAGAAAAATATAAACCATAAGCACTAGTTGAGTTTTATTTAAATAAAATCATAATTAGATGAGAAGCCTAAGTAAGTGTGGACTTTATACATGTCTGGTTTTCCCATGGAGCTGATAATGTGAGAATTGTAGAGTTTGTTATGTGATTGTTATGATGAAACATACTTTGGGGTTAAGTAGATGGTAGAATGGTAGTGTTTGACCTCTTTTAAAAGAAAAATTATTTTCTCCAATGGAGTCTCACTGAGTATTCAAGCCACACCTAAAGGCAGACCCCATGCCCAGAAGTAGATGGCTAACAAAAAATGAACTCAATGATATTCTTGAGGTTTAATGTTTTATAATGCTTTGTCTGGGAATTTTAATACCTTACAGGTCTTTTGTTTATATGGTGTTATATTTTCTGATTTTGTCTTTTTATGGGATTTCTGTGTAATGTAAATGTGCATGTCTCT
>NC_022012.1:33851329-33852298 GCF_000317375.1 Microtus ochrogaster | reverse complement strand
GGAATACCCAGGAAAGTAAGTGAGAGGGTTTGCTGAGTGTGAGATGGTCACAATGTCTGCAGAGAAAAAACTTGGTTCTGCAACAAGCAATGCTAGCCTTGGCAGGTTTATAGGCTCCAAACAGGCAGGCTTCCATTCCTGGACTAGAATTCTCCCTAGAGGAACACATGTGAGACATTGTTGTCTCTCACATGTTCTAATATTCCTAACTTCAACAGACTAAATGGTAAGAATGGCCTCCAACTAAAAAGGTCTCCATCTATTCCAGGGAGTGGATATGGAAGACCCCCACATAAACAAACAACTAAATATGGAACCAAGGAAAACTACAGCTGCATCTTGCTTTGTTGCCCTGTCTGTCAAAATGCTCCTTGGTGGTTAACCATCCTTGAAGCTGCACTTAGATTGCTCCAGAAGCTAAAGCACCAGAGCATCCTCTCTCCTGATATGTGCGCTAAAGAAGGACTTTCAGCCTCAAGAATCTGACATTTTGTTTTTGACACCAGTTAATGTAACTAGTCTTTCTCTGTCCCACCTGGCAGCTCTCAAATAACCACACGGAGACTCATTAATTATAAAAGCTTGGCTTTAGCTTACTTAGGTTTGTTTCTAACTACTTTATAACTTAATTTAACCCATATCTTTTAATCTACATACTTTAATCTACAGGGCTCAGTTACCTTCACTCTGTACTGCCCATCCTACTTCCTATCTGTTGACTGGTGACTCTGCCTTTCTTTTTCCCAGAGTCTTCTCTGTCCCCAGAAGTCCCACTTATTCCAATTATTTAAAGTAAACAGTTTTATTTTACAGTCTCTTTAAGTTTTTTAAAAATATTTTTTCATGTTCTCCTAATATTTTATTGTGTTTTTTTTTTGTGAAAATAAGCCCATCTGTCCATTCAGTTTTTGCCTTTTCCTCTATTTTGAGTGTTCTAGAGGAAACCAGCCTTGAAGCAATAAGTTTGTG
>NC_022012.1:33848590-33849884 GCF_000317375.1 Microtus ochrogaster | reverse complement strand
AAAAATGAGAGATTCTAAAATTATTAATAACACTAATACATAGATATCTATGATACCTTGAAAATCTTAGTAAAATGGAATCATTTTAGAGAAAGTGTGTATTCACTTCAATAATCTTCAGAATAGAAATCAGATAATCAGGATAGTAGAAAAGGTCAAAGTGAAAAGACTAATTTCTTCAATGGATTGTGGCACAAAGTCCTGAAGCTGAATCAGTTTCACATGTATGTGATTATGAAGCTGTCTATTCAGTGAAAGTGTAAGTAGGTCTATAAGTGGTATGTCTATACTGAACAAGAACAACTTCTTTTCTTGCCATTATTTCCTAAATAAATTAGAATAGCTGCTCCTTATACAAGATTAACTTTGATCTGACTGTATACAGTATAAGCAATTTAGAGATCTCTGACAGGCAGGAAGATAAGCATATGTTATATTAAAATATTATGTCAAGTGTGAAAAGACCTTGAGCACCCAATACTTTTGTGTCTGATAGGTTCCTGGAACTAAAGCTTGTAGATAAAAAGAGGCTATACTAGCAACCCCAAACAAGAGTTTTAAAAAAATCTAGTTCAAGGGTCTGGAGTGATGGTTCAGTGGTTTAGAGCACTGGCTACTCTAACATAAGACCCAGGTTCAGTTCCCAGCGTGAGTCTCAATCATATGTAACTTCAGTTCCAAGGAACTAATAAACTTTTCTGGTCTCCATGGGCACCAGGAACACACATGATGTATAGACAAACATTCAGGAAAAAAAACCCCATACCCAAAACTTTTAAAACTAGTATTAACTAAAAATAATAATAAAACTAAAACATAATCCAGAAAGTTTAGAATATATTTAGTTAAATAATATATCAAAATTTACTTCATATATATTAATTGCTTTTCTAAGTAGTGAGAATTTCACCCTTTCAGTATCTAATTTGAAATAAGCCAGTGATTAAAATCCATGTTTTAGTATTCTATTAATAAAATCATCTTACCATAATAAAGAAAAAAAGCCATTATCTTATATTAGAATGAGAAGGATAAGAAAAAAAACTACTTGCTATCACCATTTTTATTAAATAATTTTTGGGTTTACATTTAATTAAAAACAGGTAAAAACACATCTAAAGAATATTATTTCAAAGCTAAATAATGCTAGGTCATACTTGTAATAGAATTGATAGAATGTTTAATGTAATAAAATAAATGTTATTGATACAATATAACAAACTCAAAGTGCTAAGACTGAAAAAGAAGAGAGTTTGGAAATTTAGTTATTTTCCCACAAACAAAACAAAACATA
>NC_022012.1:33843835-33847575 GCF_000317375.1 Microtus ochrogaster | reverse complement strand
GGATCATGAAAATAAGGGGGAACTTATTGGGAAGCAGCAATGTCCCAGAGAAAGTGGTTGAGTGGTAAATATGATCAAGAGTGGTAGAGAGTAAATACAATCAAAGTATATTATATGCATATATGAAATTGTCAAAGAAAAAGTAAAAATATTAAAAAAAACACACCTTCAGGAAAAACTAGATTAATATAGAATGATTATTGAAATGACATTTTTTTTTCTCTTTTGGGATGAGGTTTGATTTTTTTATTACTTTATAAATAACATCAATCAAAATTCCCACTTTCTCCCCTTCCCCTGGCTCCCCTACACACCCTCTCCCCCACCTCCTCCAGTCCTAAGAGAGGCAAGGCACTCTGCCCTGTGGGAAGTCCAAGACCCTCCCTCCTTCATCTAGGCTTAGGAAAGTATGCATCCAAATAGAATAGGATCCCAAAAAGCCAGTACATGCAGTAGAGACAAATCCCAGTGCCATTATCATTGGCCCCTCAGTCTGCCTCATTGTCAACCACATGATCCCATGCTCATTCATTCCCAGTCCAGTGGAGTTGGTGAGCTCCCATTATTAGCTCAGGCACACTTTCTCAGTGGGTGAAACAACCCCTCGTGGTCCTGACTTCCTTGCTCATACTCTTACCTTGGGATCTAAGTCCAGTGCTCTGATGTGGGTTTCTGTCTCTGTCTTTATCTATTGCAGGACAAAGGTTCTTTGGTGTTATTCAAGATAGCCATCAGTCAGACTACAGGGTAAGGCCAGTTCAGGCACCCTCTCCTCCATTGCCCAGGGTCCTAGCTGGGTTCATCCCTGTGGACCTTGACATCTGAGTTATTTCACTACATAAGTATTAACTGAAATAAAGAAACTGAAAGCTTATTCCTGGATGTAAAATCTGTTCAGTCAGGGAATCAAACAGACTATTTCAATTTGTTCATCCAATATTTTGGTAATGGTTTACTTCATTTCAAATCTCCTCTAAATGTAAAGGGGTCCTGGAATATTATCCAATTAATCATAACTAACAGAACCTGCTATGAACATAGTTGAGCACATGAGCTTGTGGCAGGATGAGTATACTTTGGATAAATACCCAAAAGTGGTATTACTGCATCTTGAGGAAGGTTGTTTCCTAATTTTCTGAGAAATCACCACACTAACATCCAAGGGGGCTGTACTAGCTTGCATTCCCACTGGCAATGCAGGGGTGTTTTTTTGCTTTTCCATATGAAGTTGAGTACTGTTCTTTCAAGGTCTGTTTTTTTGCTGGGCTTTTGATGGGCATTGCATTGAATCTGTAGATTGCTTTTGGCAAGATTTCCATTTTTACTTTGTTAATTCTGCCTATCCAAGAATATAGGAGATCTTTCTTCTTTCTGGTGTCTTCTTCAATTTCTTTCTTCAAAGATTTAAATTTCTTGTCATACAAGTCTTCCACTTGTTTAGCTAGAGTTGCTCCGAGATATTTTATATTATTTGTGGTTATTTTGAAGGGTGATGTTTCTCTGATTTCTTTTTCAACCCTTTTATCATCTGTGTACAGGAGGGCTACTGATTTTTTGAGTTAATCTTGTACCCTGCTACATTTACTGAAAGTGTTTATGAGTTGTAGAAATGTCTTAGAATTTTTGGGGTTGTTTATGTAAACTATCATATCATCAGCAAATGGTGAGAGTTTGACTTCTTCTTTTCCCATTAAACATTACATTTTAAATGAACTGCACAAACACAATACCTTACTCAAGAGCATATATATATATATATATATATATATATATATATATATATAATAAAATTGACCTTAACTTCATATCAATAAGCATAAATCCATGCCAAGGCAAAGTATTAATCTCTTTTTCATATCCCCCTTTAAATGTAAACTAACACTTATAAACAATATTTGGGAATATGGGCATAGTTCTCTTCATACTCCTTCCTGCTTTTTAAAAATTTTTATTTATTTATTTATTAAAAATTTCCACCTTCTCCCATCCTCCCATTTCCCTCCCACTCCCCCTACTCCCCCTCTTCCTCACTCTCCAGTCCTAAGAGAAGTCAGGGTGCCTTGCCCTGTGGGAAGTCCAAGCCCCCGCCCCCCAATTCAGGTCTAGGAAGATGTACATCCAAACAGACTAGGCTCCCAAAAAGCCAGAAATACAGTAGAATCAAAATCCGGTGTCATTATCATTGGCTTCTCAATACACCCTCATTGTCAGCCACATTCAGAGAGTTTGGTTTGATCACATGCTTGTTCAGTCCCAGTTCAGCTGGTCTTGGTGAGTTCCCATTAGATCAGTTCCACTGTCTCCATGGGTGGATGCACTCCTTGCAGTCCTGACTTCCTTGTTCATGTTCTCCCTCTTTCTGTTCTTCATCTGGGTCTTGAGAACTCAGTCCAGTGCTCCAATGTCCTTCCTGCTTTTTATTAGGTGAAGTAATTTTTGAAGGGTGTTTAAGATGACCTTTCAGGGGTTCTTGTTCCATCAAACCACATTAGCCTGAAATGAATCCACAGGTTCTCATCCTCTATGGACACAAAAGAAGAACCTCTTTTCCAAAGTACCATAGCTTTAAACTCAAATTTTGGAATCAACATACCTTTAAGTATATATGTTGGTTAGGCTTAGCAATCCCCAGAATCAAATATCTCTCTGCAGTCAAAAAATTAAAAGATAACACAGTAGTATACATAAACCAGACTCTCTGTGTATATTCCATCTTTATGTGGCTTATTCATTTTTTACTTCTTTTAATCTAAGACTGTCTGTACTATATCTCTTTAAAGACTCTGTTTTATTTTTCTAAACCATTTACTTCCTTTTATGATTCTCTATACTCTTTTTCTTCCTCTCTCCAAAGCCTATGTACATTTATCCAACATTGTGACCCATTTAGATGTCTTTTATATCTTAATTTGTCCTATTCTGTATCTATAATTAATGTCTAGAAGTGCTTCTTAAAATGCTGAGCCCTTTTATTGACTTAAGTGGTGGCATTGCTAGAGGTAATATAGCACTGCCTGCTTGCCCTGCCCAGCCCAACATTGTGGAGCTCTTTTCTGCCTCTGAGAGCCATGCTGACAGGTCCATTTTTTACACACATAACTAGTCTATGTTGCCATGAAGCAAGTTGTAGCACTCTATTTACAAACCCCATTTAAATGCTTTATAGCCAGACCTCCAGAGAGAGTCAGAGTTCATGCTCGCAGCATGGTCCAGAAAGCTGCCATTTCAAAACTACAGCTTTTTTTTTTCTGCTACTGTGAATCAGGGAAACCTCTCTTAAAGAAGCCATGCCTCTGCTTGCTTCTAGCAAACAGAGAACACCTAAGAAACGCTGTTACCAAACCATGCTTAACTCTGTTCTTTTGTATCTAGAGTTCCCTTTAAAGCTTTCTCTGGTTTTACATGGACTTAGTCCACCACGTTGGCATGCCAATCTGTTGTAAGGAAGGCCACTTGGTAGTTCTTCTAACTAAATCTACAAGATACAAACAAACAAACAAACAAAAAACCAACATTGCATCATAATAAAGAAAGCAATTCCTCAAGAATGTATGCAAACAGCAAATACATATACTTTAAACATTGGCATTTCTAATTTCATAAAACACACTAAGACCATGATAGCAATGAGTGACTTCAGTGCCCTGCGGAGAACTCCTCGACCAGCGAGAAAGAACGACCACCACACGAGGATTCTTCTCAGATCACGCTTTAATTGGAGTGCCCTTGGTTGAAGGAGA
>NC_022012.1:33840102-33843040 GCF_000317375.1 Microtus ochrogaster | reverse complement strand
CCTGGGTTTTTTGTTTTTCCATATAAAGTTGATTATTGTCTTCTCCAGTTCTGTGAAAAATTTTGATGGGATCTTGATGGGGATTGCATTGAATCTATAGATTGCTTTTGGTAGAATTGCCATTTTTACTATGTTGATCCTACCAATCCAAGAGCAAGGGAGGTCCTGAGGTGGAAATTTTTAATAAAGAAAAAAAGACATGACCAAAAGACTTTTGGACCTGATAATACTTTCATCAATCTAGCAGGATGCAAAATCAACATACAAAATCAAGAGATTTTTTTTATATATGAATCAGAAAAAAACCAATTCCATTTATTGTTGCTTAATAAACACCCACAAATAAACCTAATTCAGGAAGTGAAAGATCTAAGTATACAAGACAAAATTTAAGATACTGAAACAAACAAATGAGTGAGGGAGGAAAGATAGAGGGAGGGAGAGAGAGAGAGACAGAGAGAGAGAGAGGTTGAAGAAGACATTTGATGATGAAAAGATTGTTTTTATTTATGGATTGGCATAACTATTACTATGCAAATGGATTTATTACTGAAAACACTTTACCAACTCAACACAATCCCCATCAAAATTCCAATGATATCACCCACAGAACTGGAAAATATTCTAAAATTTATATAAACCTTGAATAACTAAAGCAAACCTAAGCAGAAGCATAATTTCTGTTCTTAATATACATCACAGATCCAGAGTAACAAACACTGTATTATATTGGCACAAACACAGACATATAGAGCAATGGAGTAGAACAGAGCGTGCAGCAATAAATTCCCACAGTTACAGTCACCTAAATTTCAACAAAATCATCAAAAACACACTTTAGAAATTAAGAGCTTCCTCAACAAATGATGTAGAGAAAACTAGGCATATTCATATAGAAGAGTGAAGCTAACCTGATGTCATTCTTTTTGTATTCAAGTCAATTCAAAGTGGGTCAAGGACCTTAATATAAAACCCTAAACAGAGCTGAGTGGTGGTGGCGCACGCCTTTGGTCTCAGCACTTGGGAGGCAGAGGCAGGCAGATCTCTCTATTAGTTCGAGTACAGCCTGGTCTACAAGAGCTAGTTCCAGGAAAGACTCCAAAGCTATAAGAAACCCTGCCTCAAAAAACAAACAAACAAACAAAAAACAAACAAAAAAACCCCAAAAAACAAAAAAAAAGAAAAGAAAAAGAAAAAAAAAGAAAAAAGAAATGAAACAAAACCAAACTCTAAACAACAAAACTGCTAAACGAAGAACATTCTCAAAAACACATCATTAGTTCAGGAGATAATTCTAGGAATTGATGGGAGCCGAAAATTAATGAATGAATTAAAAAATCTCCTACACAGCAAAGAAAAAACATCACCAGAGTGCAATGGCAGCCTACAGAATGGGGAACAAAAAAACATCTCTAATTACACAACAGGCAAAGGATTCAGAATTGTCCCATCAGTGCTTGTCTTTGCTAGAGCTAAATCAATCACTAAAAACCGTGTGTCCTCCAGTCAATAAGTGTGATCGTAAACTGACAGTACCAAATGAAGATCAGTGAATGGGCAGTTTCCAAATGAAGAAACACAAATGACCGACAAATATTTGAAAAAATCATCAGCATCTTTAGTTATCTGGAAAACACAGGGAAACACTGATTTTAGTGACAATTTCCTCACTTTGTCAGAAGGACTATTACTAGGAAAGCAAATAGAAATGCTGGCAAGAATTTGGGGATAGAAAAACAGTTATGAACTCCTTGGGTAAGTGTAACTGGCTTGGTCACTGTGGACATTAATGTGGAGGTTCCTGAGGAAGCAAAACACTCAAAGACCATGTGGCCCACTTGTGCATTATAAACAGTACGAAGAGCATGCACGTCATTGTTCATTGCAGCACTACTTACAACAGTTAAGAACCAAAGCCAGAGCTGCCCATGGAGAGAAAAATTAGTGAAAAAAATTTACATATAAAATTGGATTTTTTTCTCAGCTGTAAAAAAATGAAATGGTATTTGCAAGAAAATTGTTGAAGATTATTGTTAAGCAAAATGAGCCACACTTAAAAAGATAAACACTGCATGTTTTCTCCCATATGTAGAATTTAATTTTGTGTGTGTGTGTGTGTGAGAGAGAGAGAGAGAGACAGAGAGAGAGAGACAGAGAGAGAGACACACACACACACACACACAGAATGAGAGTAGAAAGTGGACATTGAGAGAAAAAGACAAGTTTTTTTGTTTTGTTTTTTTTTTTGGATTGTGTGCCTAACCTTTAATGACTGAGTCATCCCTCCAGCCCCAAAAGACAAGTTTTTAAGGTGTGTGAAATGGTTGCTGTTCCTTGAAAGCAGAAGAAAGTACTGTTTGCAGAAAGAAAAAGAGTCAGGGGGGAGCAGTCCGAGGGAATATATGCATAAGAAAAATAAAATGACATACGTATAAAGTATCATGACAAAACTCATTACTTTGTATCCTTTTATATATTATTAATAAAATGAAAACAAAAGTAATCAAATTCATATAGTCACTTGCCTGGAAAATATTAATAAAAATAGTTACCTGGAGTCTATTTTCATTGAATTTTTTGATTAGTAACATTTTTAAAAGAAGCAAGAACAAAATATGCTGATTGAAAAAGATTCTCTAGGTCTGGTGAGATAGCTCACCATATAACAGGGGCTGGCTGCCAAATTTAGCAGCCTGAGTTTATTCCTTCTAAACCCACATAGAGGAAGGAGAGAACCAACTTTTACAAGTTGGTCATGGGCTCCTGTATTTGTCCACATGGTCCCCTCAACACAAATAAATATGTGCAATTTGTTTTTAGATGGTATTAGGGGATGAATGTGCTACTGAACAAATACATTCTTGGCAGGCATGGAGATACAATGAAAAAAAGAAATCTCAACAAGTTTTAAAATTGTAGGTAATACCAGCACAGGTGT
>NC_022012.1:33823294-33840002 GCF_000317375.1 Microtus ochrogaster | reverse complement strand
CAAGTTTTAAAATTGTAGGTAATACCAGCACAGGTGTATGTGTGTGTGTGTGTGTGTGTGTGTGTGTGTTTGTGTGTGTGTTTGTGTGTGTGTGTGTGTGTGTGTGTGTGTGTTAGAAGATGTTCTACAATGGCTGTCACTTCAAATGGAGGGTTGACAGTTAAGGGGATATGGATGATTCCAAGGACATGTTTCCTAAGAATATAGGATCAACTGAGGACATAGTTTAATATCAAAATCATATAAACAAGGACCATAATTTACTAATTCTTCTCCATTTACTGGAGATACTGGTTTTAATGTAGTATATACTTTAAAACTAATTATGAGATAATGCTCAAATATTCCCAAAGCCGGATCTACTTCTTTTTCCCTGAAATTTTGGAAGTTTCAAAAACATATACTCTTTTAAGGTCACCAGAAAAGACTCATTCAAAGATCATGAGGCATTGTACTAGAGATTCCAGAGATACATGCCTTGAAACCATAGGCCAGTTCTGTTTGACTCTTGAGGCTCATTTATCCATGAAGTACTAAACCTTCCTGATGACCTTTATACATTCTTACATTTTCTGTGTCTTAGTTTCTTTGTACACATCCATATCTATATACTGAATATTATATCTATCATATCCCTTCAGCTTAAGTAAATTCATCCCACTTTTAAGGGTATAATTTTGTAATTTAACATACTCTACCTTAATGAGGTTTTCCATTTCTGAGATCAAACAACACCTATGAGAACATAAGTGCTTCCTAGGACGCTCTATTGTTCAACAGCATGTCCCAGAAGGGACTGTGTCAGGCAGTCTATTAGACCCAGGGGGTAGTAGAAGCTCCAAGGGAGGGTCTGGAAGCTTTGCTCAGTGTGCCTAATCTACGACAGATGCATTCAATGATGTATCATGCAGTTGGCACCACGTCTTAAAAATACTCTGGCTGCTGAACCCCAGGAGAAAAGAAACCCCCAGGATGATTCATCTTTATATTTCTACATTAAAAAAATGATTGAGCTAAGAAACAAACTCTCAGCATCTTGTTATCTGCTGTTGTTTAGTTAGTTAGTGAAGAAGAAGGTACAGTTAATCTACCTTTATTTCTTAGAGAAGAGAAAAAAAAAAGAGATTCTCACTTAAATCCACTAGGAGGAAAAAGGTGAGTCTCAGAAATGTTCATATTGTTTGACTGTTATATCATGTCTAACCTCCACTGCTGATTGCCCCATGAGCTCTAGAGTCTTAGCACATTTGTGCCCCATTGAGTCAGTGACAGGAGTGGAAGGAAGATGCCATTAGCTTGAGCTTCAAACATGCTTTGCAGACCTTATAATAGGGTCTGCTCATATTTTTGGACTTCTGTAGCTTATACAACAATGCTTTGTAGTATTTCTAAGTTTTATAAATTCAAGTTTTATAAATATAAGTTGACAAAGAATTAGTGGCTTCCCTGTAAGTCTTAGAGATGTGGTCAGAACTCTAGCAGTGTGCTTTCTGTTACCCTCTGTGTTCATAATGAGACTTCAAATTTAGAAATAATTACAGTGAGATAATGCCTATCTATAAGTGGGTACTGAACACTTTAAGTGGCTGCTTTGATGTTATATGTACCATAACTTGAAATTTACTATGTGTTTTAATACTTGTCCTAACACGTTCCCAAATGATGCAGATGCTGATGGGCACTGGACCATTTTGAGGAGAAAGCACATAAACCTAAAATTTCCATGAAAGTTAGGAAAATAAAAAAAGAGAAATGACTTGATCAGAAAAAACAGGAAATGTGAACGCATAGAAAGACCAATGAGACTAGGGGCTTGTGTGGGAGTATTAGATATGTATTGAGAATGGGTAGTGGGTTTGTGACCCCTAGGACACATTAAAGATTGGTATAGAAACATCTATGTGATTAATAGCAAAATAAAACCTGAGAATATGAATTTTGTTGAATGCCCCTTTCATTTATCCTTCTGTACAGCCACTATAACTACTCTGTGTATGTGCAACATAAATGGTAAGGCATAAATGGAAAGAAAGACACCCAGGTGTTTCTATAACAGAACAAGGGCAACTGGGTATTCCCATTTGCTCATGATACGAAAGACCTGTGCTTCACAAATTTGAGCCCCACTTAGATAATATCTGTTGAATATCATTAAGCTCCATTTCTTCAGAAAGAGAGGCTTCTGGGAAATAAGAATAGCCTGCATATTTGGAAGTTCAGGTACCTAGATAGTGTCTTGTCCTTAATGTTAGTGACTGATAGGAAACCAAGAGGGAATAAGAGCCATGGAGGGTGGCAGACCGAGAATCGAAGAGGTTGAGAGAATGGTAGACACAAGCCTGAGAAGGCCTCCACATGAGTGAGTCCAGACAAAGATCTGAGGTCAGCACAACAGCAAGGAGAAAGTAGTCAGGCCTCAAAGACAAGGCCCCGTTTGACCTGAGGGCAGGCTACTTAAAGATGTTTTCACCTGCCAGGCGGTGGTGGTGCACACCTTTGCCTTTAATCCCATCACTTGGGAGGCAGAGGCAGGCGGATCTCTGTGAGTTCGAGGCCAGCCTGGTCTAGAAGAGCTAGTTCCAGGACAGGAACTAAAAGCTACGGAGAAACCCTGTCTCGAAAATCCACACAGACACACACACACACAAAAGATGTTTTCACCTTGATTCTTTATTAGAAGACAGGAATAGACAAGAAGTGCTGTTCAGGCTGGGATGCAGATCTTGGGATTGCTGATGGTCCAGTAGTGGAAGAAGTAGTGATGAAGTCTGAGCCCAGACAGTAGCTGACATCAAGAGGGATGAAAAGGCTTTGAGAGCTCAACATTCTCTCATCATCCATAATGGATAAGCTTCCAACCACTTAAAGCACACTTAAAAATACTGCAAACACACACGAGAACTTGTTTCTAGAGTCACACTACTGTTTCAACACATATTTAAAAAGTGCCCAGGTGGCGTATCATTAAATATGTTTGGAAATATTTATTCTACCTAGTCCTTTCGGAGAACTGAGGAATCTTTATGTTAACTCATCGGGTGTTTCTAATAAATGGTCCTCCAGTACTCACTTCACGCAACACCCATTAATATTTTCACTCAGCTAGTATTCTGCTACCATGTTGGAAAATCTAGAATGCAATAAAAAACAGTTGCTAACAACACCTTCTGTGTAAACTAAGCAGAGTGAGCCACAGCCACCTGTGTTTTTGAGAAGAGTCTTGGCCTTTTCTCTTTGTTATGCACTTCTGCTGCTGGGCTTCAGAAAAAGCCTTCACAATGCTGAGCATCACTCCTGTCCTAGATTCTGGGGTGGGATGTTTGGACTTTTGCCAGGGAATCTGAGGCCCAGTAGGGGATGGTGAAGTGTTTTGGTGATTCATAAAACTGATGGTAGTAGGTGCTTTCCTATGTAGATGCTTCCCCTTTGAATTTCATAACATGGTCTTTGTTTTCACAGCTGGAAACACCTGGGCTCTGGAGGACCAGAGACCAACTCGGATTCTCTCTTATTTGACATTTACCGCCCCTCATCTTTACAAATTTTCAGAGGAAAATGAGCTTAAGAAATCACTCGATGGTGACTGAGTTTCTCTTGTTGGGGTTAACTGAGGAGCCAGCGCTTCAGCTGCCGCTTTTCTGTCTCTTCTTGGCGATTTACATAGTCACTCTGGTGGGAAATCTTGGCATGATTGTGGTCATCAAGCTGAATTCTCAACTTCATACCCCCATGTACTATTTTCTCAGTAGTTTGTCGTTTTTAGATTTTTGCTACTCTTCTGTTGTTACCCCTAAAATGCTGGTGGGGTTTTTAAGCAGGGATAAAGCTATCTCTTATTCTGATTGTATGGCTCAGCTGTTTTTCTTCTGTATTTTTGCCATTTCTGAATGCTACATGTTGGCAGCTATGGCCTATGATCGTTATGTGGCCATCTGCAGTCCTCTGCTCTATGCTGTCATCATGTCCCCTCGGGTCTGCTCCCTCCTGGTGGCTGCTGTCTTTTCAGTGGGCATTACTGATACTCTGATTCATGGGGGCTGCATATTAAGGTTATCGTTCTGCAAATCCAACATCATTAAACATTATTTCTGTGACATTGTCCCTCTTATTCAACTGTCCTGCTCAAGCACTTATGTCGATGAGCTTCTGATTTTTGTCATTGGTGGATTTAACATGGTAGCCACCAGCCTGACAATCATCATATCGTATGTGTTTATCCTGACCAGCATCCTCCGCATCCACTCTAAAGAGGGCAGGTCCAAAGCCTTCAGCACCTGCAGCTCCCACCTGACAGCTGTTCTTATATTTTATGGGTCGCTCATGTCTGTGTATCTGAAACCCGCTTCAAATGGGTTACTCATCCATGAGAAGGTGACCTCAGTGTTTTATACCACAGTGATTCCCATGTTAAATCCACTGATATACAGTTTGAGAAACAAGGAAGTAAAAAATGCACTGGTGAAGCTTGTAAGAAAAAAAATATCTTCATAATAAATGTGCCTTTTACTTAGATGTATTAATGTATTCCTAATTATGTTTATCTGCAAATGTTTATACGCTGACTCCTTAAGAATAATCCGAGCTGAGCTGAGGTTATCTATGGTACTATATTACAAATATTCATATTAGTAAATTATACACACTTAAGGTTTATATGTTTTAATATAATAAGTATGAAAGCAAGCAGTAGTGTTGCGGGAGGTCCTTCTGCTCCTCTAGCCAATAGCCGCTGAGATACCAGCCCATTGGGGCGTGGTTTCTCTCTTTAAAAAAGCGGCCACTTCCCTCCTCACTCTCTCTTATTTCCTGCTCAGCTTCTGGCGACTAGACTCCCTTCCTGATTGCACAGAGGGCTGTTGTCTGGGATGGTGATCTGTAAGTTTTTTTTTCCCTTTAAATAAATAACCATTCTATTAGTCATAATTCCAACCTGGTGTGGGATTGTTTGTGATTTACGCCTTCGCCTTCATCTGGCCCCCAACGTGTGGACAACTGAATCCACAGAAAGCCTGAGAAAGCTTGGAAAAGAATAGAGTAAAGCATGTTTCTTGTGGCAATTTCTCGGATCTGCTCTGCTTGCTAGAGGCAAGCAAACACTCTCATCTAATAGAGGCTTCCTGACTCAGCTTTAGCTGCAAAACCCTGCAGCTCTTAAGAAGTCCTGCCACGAAACACTTAAATGGTGTTGATAAAAGCCAACTGAATGCTTGTTTGCTCTCAGCCGTAGCAGGAAAAAAGTTGTGCTGTTTTAAAATGCCAGTTTTCTGGGCCGTCCTGCCAGGGCAAACTGTGACTCAGACTCAAGCAGGTAGTCTGACTAAATGTGGTTTGTGAGCAGAATGCTGCAGTTTGCTTGCTGGCAGGGATCTTAAAATGCCATAGAGTTGTGGCAGTAAACATGGCTACAACCTGTACCTCTGCTATGAGGCTGGAAAGCTAAGGAATGGGCTGGATCTAGCTGCCAAAGCCACGGCTTTAATCCTACCCATATTGGTACTTGTTGGTACTTGTGAGTTATTGTTTTGAGACAAATATATTGGTATCGATTCTTATAGATACAAAGTTAAATTATATTGATTATTGTATGCATGCATGTTTCTACCTCTGTTTAAAACATTTTTTATGTATTGATATATATTGTATATATTTACCATATTGCAGTGTACATTTCTACCTCTGATTAAGATACTTATATATTGTTTGTGTATTGATATATATTTACCATATTGCAATGTGTATTTGCACATTGTTTATATTTGGAGGTCATTATCCTCATTTGTTACATAGTTGTTTATTGTCTTAGTCTTTAAGTTAGATAGGTATTGAGAATTGTATAGATCAATAGTATTCTAAGTTTGTCATTTATAATTAGACTAATCAGGTTCTTTAGATACATAGAGATTATACTCAGTATAGATAGATAATCTTCAACCTCTTCAAAGTTCTGTAGAAAATGGCCTTTAATCTAACTCAGAGTTTCATGATAGTAAGACACAATTGCTCCTGGCAGCACCGATCTATTCCCAAGAGAATGTTGAACACCAAAGACACTCCACCTGGAGCCTTTCTTTTTGGCAGAACTGGCCTTTGGGCAAAGAAATGCCCATACCTCAACCACTGACAGAGATACAGAGCGTGCATCAATGGATAAAACAGGACTGTCATATCCTGCCAAGACAGGGTAAGATAGTTTTGAAAAGTTGCTTGCCTTTGAAAATGGTATGTCAGTTATGTTAGGCCTTAGCCAAAGTTGGTTGCCTCAATGCTGCAAACGTGACTTTGTGTGATTGCCCAGGTAGCTAGTTGTCTCTGTGATTTGTTACATGTTTTGGAAGTTGCTTTACTGAACTTCCTAATTACCCAGGTAACATTATTTCCCTTCTCAGATCTTCGATGGGGTTGAAGACTATATAAATATAGTTACTTTTCTCTCATGACTTGGCCAAGTTATTTATTATACAAGACCTAAGCTAGTTAGAATAGGATATTTGTACTTATTGTATATAATTTTGTAGTAGGTTTAGAACTCTCTTACTTAAACAATAGGGGGAGGTGTTGTGGGAGGTCCTTCCGCTCCTCCAGCCAATAGCCGCTGAGATACCAGCCCATTGGGGCATGGTCTCTCTCTTTAAAAAATCGGCCACTTCCCTCCTCACTCTCTCTTACTTCCTGCTCCACTTCTGGCTACTAGACTCTCTTCCTGATTGCTCAGAGGGTTGTTATCTGGGACGGTTATCTGTAAGTTTTTTCCCCTTTAAATAAGTAACCATTCTATTAATCATAATTCCAAACTGGTGTGGGATTGTTTGTGACTTATGCCTTCACCTTCACAGTAGCATATATTTTATTTTATTATTTATTTTTATTTTTATATACCAACCCTAATTCTCCCTCCCTCCTTTTTCCCCACCCCACCTTCCCCCACTTAACCCCAATCCTCTCCTTAGAGGTGGTAAGGCCTCCCTTGGGCAGTCAACAAAGCCTGAAGTAACAAGTTGTGGCAAGACCAAGACCCTCCCCACTGTATCAGTGTATCGCAAGGTATTCCACCAAAGGGAATGGGCCCCCAAAAGCCAGTTCATATACCCAGGATAAGTGCTGATTTCACTCCCAGCACCCCCTTCCAACAGATCAAGTCACGTAACTGTCACCCACATTTAAAGGCCCTAGTTTGGTTCCATGGAAGTTCCCCAAATGTCAATCCAGAGTCTATGGGCTCCCATTAGCTCAGGTCAGCTGTCTCTGTGGTTTTCCCAATCATGATCTTTATTCCCTTCCCCTTGCTCATATGATCCCTTCTTTTTCTCTTCATCTGATCTCCAAAAACGCAACCCAGTTCTTGGTTGTAGATCTCTTCATTGGCATCCATCAGTTACTAGATGTAGGTCCTATGATGACAACTAGGGTAGTCATTAATCTGATTATAGGGGAAGGTCAGTTCAGAAACCCTCTCCACTATTGCTAGGAGTATTAGCCAGGGAAATCCTTGTGGATTTCTAGGAATTTCCTTGCACCAGGTTTCTCCATAGCCCTATCATGGCTCCCTTTATCAAGATAATCTCTTTCATTGTTCTCATTCTCTCTCCCTTCCGAATTTGGCCATCTCTAACCCATATGTTCCCATTTTCCTTCCCCTCCATTCTACCCTTCCAGTTTACTCAGGAGATCTTAACTATTTCCCCATCCTGGGCTCTCCATTGTGTCCCTCTTAGGGTCTTTCTTTCTGCCTAGTATTTCTGAGGTTGTGGATTGTAGCCTGGTTATTTTTTTGTTTCATGCCTAAAATTCACTTATGAGTGAGTACATATCATGTTTATCTTTCTGGGTCTGAGTTACTTCACTCAGGATGGTTTTTTCTAGTTTCATCCATTTGTCTGCAAATTTAAAGATGTCATTGTTTTTTTACCTTCGAGTAATACTCCACTGTGTGATTGTACCACATTTTCTTTATCCATTTCTTCGGGTGAGGAATATGTAGGTTGTTTCCAGGTTCTGGCTATTACAAGTAATACTACTAACATATATTTTAAATTTAAACTTTTGTAACATTTACAGAAGTAAACATTATATTTTTAACCCTTGTTTTCCAAATCTAGTTGAAAGTGTTAACACAGTGCACTGCATAATCATTTAAAGAAACCAAAACCAAATAAAATGCAGTGTGATGGAATTCACCCCCAAACATTTTATAACAAATTTGGAGAATGTTTGCTTGTGTGTTTACTGTAAAGGGCTCATTAAAATCCAACACTGTATTTAAGTTAAGTGAAATTCTATAGTAAGATTAAGCAAAGAATCAAGCTCATGTGACCTCAGTGAGAAAACTCATCTGGCCATCCAAGCTGAATACAGCATAGCTAGATTAGGAAATATTTAAATATTATCAAAATATTATGTTTTTTCTTCTCATTTTAGCCAGTATGTATGCAGTACTTTACTTCTATCTGTTCAGTTTCTGTGAGACGACATTTTTTTTCTCAATGCCTAGGTATCTTTAATTTTCATCATATAGTCTGTATGGAATAAAAAATTATATTAAGCAGTTTCACGAAGGAGCTTGTCAATGTGAAAAGCAAAATGAGGCACATTGAATGTTAACAGAGCTCATCTGAGCCAAAGCAAGGTGGCCCATAATAAATGAACTGAAATGGCATCCTGCATGTCAGGGGAAACAACAACAACAACCCTCAAAAGTGTTGCTGCAGAGCAGTGTTTTCAATTGTGGTGACTGTGAATTTCTGTGAAGAGCAGTACCAGATTCTGTCTGGAGGTCACTCACTGATGTTATGCACTCCAGGTAAGAACTGTGATAAGCTAAGCAAGACATGCTGCAAGTTATTTACTCCTTGAACGACATCAGTATGTCTGCAGAGAACTGATTTTAAAGGTTAAAAGTAACTAGATCATGAGAGTTTGAAATCCAGGAGCACGTGATTGCTGCCTGAAAACCTCTTTCATCAGACCCATTTGGGGTTTGTAGATTCCTGTCCCCATGTCTTTAAACTCATGGTCAACCGAGAAAGCTTACTGCAGAGAGGACATTATGTATTTATTACAGCAATTTATTAATTCAGTTTGTGCTGAATAATAGATGCAATATACAAGGAACAAAACATTGGAATAGTATGGGATATGTGATAGACAGAACCTCTCCTTATTTGGAAAGATGACATTGATAGATAAACAACAGTAACAAATGAGGAAATACTCTAATTACATAGATGTATATTGAGAAAAAGACAGAGTTATATAATTTTCAGTTACCTAAGGGTTTTAGTCAGTACAGTTACTTAAGTAAAGACATTTGGGATGAAGAGACAGAAGAAGGAAGGTATATGTATGCAGCTCATCTGAGGGGCTGTTGGAGAAGGAAAACATGCTACTGGCCAGCGTGGAAGTGTACAGAGCACTTGCTAGACTACTGAAATAATTTGGAAATATATTTAAACTAGATTTAAATTAGAGATAAACATGAGTGATTTGAAACTTCTCACGTTCAATTAAGATTTATCATTGGGTAGAAAATGTGGTGTCCAGCAGTGACAAAGTTTGACATAATTAAAATAGATTTGTAAGTAAGAAAAGTATAAACCATAAGTTCTAGTTGAGTTTTGTTTAAATAAAATCATAATTAGATGAGAGGCCTAAGTAAGTGTGGACTTTATACATGTCTGGTTTTTTCGTGGAGCTGATAATATGAGCATTGTAGGGTTAGTTATGTGATTGTTATGATGAAACCCAGTTTAGAGTTAAGTAGATGGTAGAATGGTAGCATTTGACATCTTTTAAAGGAAAAATTAGTGTTCTCCAATGGAGTCTCACTGAGTATATAAGCCACACCTTAGGCCAGACCTCATGCCCAGCAGTAGATGGCCAACAAAAAATGAACTCAATGATATTTTGGAGGTTTTATGTTTCATAATGCTTTTTCTAGGATTTTTTTTTACCTTACAGGTCTTTTATTTATATGTTATATATTCTGATTTTGTCTTTTTATGGGATTTCAGTGTGTGTAAATATATGTGTCTCTATGTTCTTTGGCTCTATTTTTTTGGATAGTTTGTTTTTTTATGTTTTGTCCTATTCTAGTTTTTATTTTATTATTATTTTTTAGATGCCTGTTTGTTTTCTAATGAGGGAGAAAGAGAGAGGGAGGGAGGATTTGGGTGGGTGGGGAGGTAGTGAGTTTCTAGGAGGAGTTTAGGGAGGAGAAATTGGGATCAGAATGTATTGTAAGAAAAAGTCTGTTTTCAATTAAAAATACTAGGGTTACAATGGTGGAGTTAGGAATACCTAGGAAAGTAAGTGAGAGGGCTTGCTGAGTGTGAGAAGGTCATACTGACCAGATCAGAGAAAAAGCAGGGCTCTATAACAAACAAAGGTAGTCTTGGTAGGGTTACAGGCTCCAAACAGGCAGGCTTCCATGCTTGGAATAGCTCTCTCCCCAGAGGAACACATGTGAGACACTGCTGTCTTTCACATGTTTTAACACACCTAAGTACAACAGACTAAATGGTAAGAATAGCCTCCACCTATTCTAGGGAGTGGATATGGAAGATCCCTACATAAGCAAATAACTAAATATGAAACTAAGAAAAACTGCAGCTGCATTTTTGTTTGTTGCTGTGTCTGTCAAAATGCCCCTTGGTGGTTAACCATCATGGAAGCTGCACTTAGATTGCTCGAGAACTCCAATTAGGTCAGATCAAACCAAATTAAAATGCCCATCATTTTATTAAATACAGTGCTCTCGGATGGTCTAGTGCATGGCATGAAGACAGGAAAGCAGGGAGCACATGCAAACCCGGAACCACGTGTTTCTTCTCTGTGAGCCCACTTAAATACCCTGTGGGAGTGATCCTGACCCTCCCTGGGGTGCTGGCATGCTGGGATTTGGTGTCCAGACTAATGCAACTCCCAGCCCCCTGGCCTGGGATGGATACCAGGGGCTGGGGCTACGGTCCATAATGTTAAAATTATTATGGTTGTGTGACCTAACCTCTGGGTGGTCACATGACAGGAGATACAATATTTTCTTCCCCTTTGACAAAAGTAAGAGAAATGTCACTGCAATGGTACAATATAATTTCAGATTTGCATATGTAGTGCTTTTGCCTGACGCAGACAGATTATCTTTTGATATCCACAGATGTGCCTTAACATGAGTGTCCACACTAACATACACATGTTCAAGCATAACATGTGTACAATACATGTGTGCGCACACATATGCACATACATAATACAAAAGTACAGTAAATCTTTGGGGTAATTAAAATATTTATAAGTAATGTGTATATCAGAAATTTATTAATTTCATGTCTATAAGTGTTCTGTGTGCCTGTATGTTGGTGTACAATGTGTGTTCTTGGTTCCTGTGGAGATTGAAATAGAGCATCCTCTGGAACTGGACTTATGGATGATTGTGAGTCACTTTGTGGGTCTTGGGAACTGAACATTGGTCCTCTGCAAGAGCAGCAGATACTTTTAACCTCTGAACCATTGTTCTAACCCTGTATCCTAAACTTTTGAGAGCCATTCACATCCCCCAAGCAAGCCACATGTGAATAACCACAAAAGAAGACTAAATTTTCATCTCTGACTGGTCTCTAGGATCAGTGCCAGCAGGAAGTGTGGCTGAGGAGTGCAGCAGTGCCTACCACAGAGCCGATCTGCAAAGACAGAGATTTTTGCTGTTCTTAGAAACATATTTTCTCTCCTCTTACCCAACTTCCAATCCCTGCCCCGCCCCGCTCCGCCCCCACCCACTCTTTATTCTCCTGCTGTGCTTTTGGCTCTTGGTATGGTAGTCAAGGGAATCTTTGGTAAAACACCAGCTGAAAGCAAAATCAAATAAGTGAACAAATAGCAATTTGATTATTTCCAGACAAACAAAAGCTGAAGGATTTTCTGTCAACACTCAGCAGTCTTATGAGGAAGGATAGAATAACAGGCAAAGAAATTAAATATTAACATAAACCTAAATAATGAACACAATAATTCCAGGGAAGTAGCTCTGTAGATAACTACAAAATCCAGTATTGCTGTAGTTTTACAAATAAACCATTAATTATATACAAAAACTTAAAGACATATACATGAAAAGAATTATAAACTTGCCCCATTGAATGCAGAATATGTAGGAATGTAATTTGTCACAAAATTTCTTAAAAGAGAACAGATATAATTACATAGAAACTTTATTTCATTTTTTGACTGTAAATCTCTGACCCTTTAACCAACATGCTATACATTTGGGATGTTATTTAATCATCTCATGATAATTGTTAGGTAAGTATCAGAAAAATTATGTGAAAGGAAGGGAGGGAAGAACAAGAGTAGCTGCTGTGCTGGTTTTTTCCCCCCAGGGTAAAGCATTGTTGACAGCCTATGTGGAAAGGTTTATTTTGGCTCACACTTTCTGAGGCTACAGTCCACACTCAGCTCCTGCATTGTTTTTCGGATTCTGTGGCAGAACACCATGGTGGGGACAGCAAAGTGGAGAAAAGCTGCTATATCTTGTGGCCAAGAAGCAGAAAAAGAGTAAAAGGCTAAAGTCTTAACATTCCATTAAGGCATTTCCTCTAATGACTTCCTTCTGCTTGATCCCATCTTACCAGTTGTTGTAGTGTCTCTCGATAGTGCCATGCATTTGGAACCAGACCTTTAACACATGACTTAGAGAATGGTTATTATCCAAACCATAACAGTACTGCACTGAATCAACTAAATACACAAAGAAGCTGTCATTGTAAAAATGAGAGGCATAAAACCTTCAAAACTTACTGAAATAAAATGGAAGAATTGCAGAAAGCCTTTCATATCAGTAATTCCTTTAAATGTAAATGAGTTAGATTGCCAAATGAGAAGGCAGTGTTCCTAAAGTGGATGAAGAAAGACAATCATCCAACTTTTTTTTTCTTTAAAAAAAAAAAACAAGGTAGATCTCACAAATATGTGGAAAGAGAAAAAATAGAAAAGTAACTGATTAAATTAGAAGCTCAGAGCCAAAAGAGAGGCTACAGTTATATGGGCAGCATAGACCTTGAATCAAAACTATTGTAGAATAGATGGAAGACTCAAATGTGGACCAAAGGGCCAATTTATTAAGCACTTATAACATTAACAAGGACACAAATACCAAACAATAGAGTCCTGGAACATATAAAGTATAAGAGTTTTATAATAGTAGCTGGAGACTGCAAACCACAATTTTAATAATGGCTAAATAGTTTGAACTCGGTAGATGAAAAATACATATCGATATACAGCATCCAACTATAGCAGAAGGCATACTTTTCTCAAATAAGTATAGACTGTTTTCCATAAAGATTTATATTCCAAGCACAAGCAAATTTTAATAAAATTAATTTTAATTAATAGAAAGTATATGGCTTATTTTTTTTTTGTGAAAAAACACCATGACCATGGCAACTTTTATGAAGAAAACATTTAATTGAGGAGGCAGCTTATAGATTTAAAGGTTTAATCCATTGTCATCATGGCAGGGCACATGGCTGCATGTAAGCAGTTATGGTACTGGAGAAGTTTCTGAGGAATCTACATCATGCAGGCAGACAGGAAATGAACTGAAACACTAGATGGTATCTTGAGCATATATGAGACCTCAGAGCCACATCTCCTCCAACAAAGCTACACCACCTAATAGTGGCATTCCATTTGGGAGCCACTTTCTTTAGAACCACCATAGTGTATTCTTTAGCCACAATGCAATAAAACTAACAGTAAATAAAGATAAAAATTTGAAAATTAACAAATATGTTGGGAATTAAGCAGTATATCTCTAAGTACGTGCTGTGTCAAAGAGGAAAATAAAGGAAATGAGGAGTTACTTTGAGATGAATAGAAAACAAAAAGTAAGCTGTGCCAAAGTTTATAGTATAATGCAAAAGCTTAAATTTATATTACATATTAAAAAAGAGCCGGGCGGTGGTGACGCATGCCTTTAATCCCAGCACTTGGGAGGCAGAGGCAGGCGGATCTCTGTGAGTTCTAGGCCAGCCTGGTCTACAAGAGCTAGTGCCAGGACAGGCTCCAAAGCTACATAGAAACCCTGTCTCCAAAAACAAAAAACAAACAAACAAAAAAAAAAACCAACCAAACAAAAAAAAAAAGAATTATGTTCTACTGTGACATTCATGGAATTAAAGTCAGTATCAGAAGAGAAGATGCAGCAAAGATTTGACTGAGTATTTGTGATTCAGACTATAAGAAAAACAACCATTTCTCCAGCCGCAGTTTGTTTGGGAGAAAAAAACAGCAAGAAAACCATAAGGAAACTTAGCTGAAATGGCTAAGAAAAAAGAGAAGACAACATAAAAATAAGGAAGGAGGGGCAAATCATAGCACAAACATGAAAATACAAGGGAGGTAACTGGAGTAGGGTGGGACACAAGGGAGGAAAGGGGGATGCAGAAAAGGAAAGGGCAGGAGAGACATACAAAAATTTTGTTTGTAAAGTGCAATAGTGAAACCTTTTTCTTATTAGGAAACTATGTTGTCAAAATTATTTTTTTGAATTTCAAAATTTCAAAATCGACAAAATTTACAAATGTGTAAATTTTATCACTTAACAAATTGTCATTCATTAGTGAAAAACCACATTGCAAAGAACAAAGTGAAATTTGATTCTTAAAATTATTAATAGCAGAAATACATAGATACCCATGATACCTTGAAAATCTTAGTAAAATGGAATAATTTTAGAGAAAATGTATATCCACTTCAATAATCTTGATATCCCAATAGTGTAGTAGGAAAGGTCGAAGTGAAAAGACCAATTTCTTTAAAGAATAGGGGCACAAAGTGCTGAATCCTGACACATGCATGTGATTATGGAGCTGTCTATTCAGTGAAAATGTAAGTCAGTCTGTAATTGCTATCTCTATACTGAGAATGCACAAATTCTTTTCTTGCCATTGTTTCCTAAATAAATTAGAATAGCAGCTCCTTAGACAAGATCAACTTTGATCTGACTGTATACAGTATAAGCAATTTAGAGATCAAGCAAGAGGATATGCACATTTTATGTTAAAATAATAAGTCATTTATAAAATAGTCTTAAACACTCAATACTCTTTGTATTTTATAGGGTCCCAGAACTAAAGCCTTGTAGATGAAGAAAGGCTCTACTAACAAGTCTAAACAAGAGTTAAAAAAAAATCTAGTTCAAGGGTCTGAAGAGATGGTTCAGTGTTTAAGAGCACTGGCTACTCTTACATAAGACACAGGTTAAGTTTCTAGCAAGGCTCTCAACCGTCTGTAATTCCAGTTCCAAGCAACTGATACCCTTTTCTGGCCTCCGTGGGCACCAGGAACACACATGATGTATAGACATTAATGCAGACAAAATCCCCATACCCATAAATATTAAAACTAGTATTAACTAAAAATAATAATAAACTTAAACATAATTTAAAAAGTTTAGGATATATTTTTAAAATAATACACCAAAATTTACTTCATATATATTAATTGCTTTTCAAAAGGTGATAGTTTCCCTGTTTCAGTATCAAATTTGAAATAAACCAGTGATTGAAATCCATATTTTAGTATTCTGTTAATAAAATCATCTTATCATAACAAAAGCCATAATCTTATATTAGAATGAGAAGTACAAGAAGAAAAAAACTACCTGCTATCACCATTTTTATTTAATGCTTTTGGGTTTAAATTTAATTTAAACAGGTAAAAACACATCTAAAGAATATTATTTTAAAGTTAAATAATGCTAGGTCATACTGGCTGTAGAACTGATAGAATGTCTAATGCAATAAAATCAATATTATTGGTACAATATAACAAACTCAAGTGCTAAGATTGAAAAAGAAGAGAGTTTGGAAATTTAGTTATTTTCCCCAAAAAAACTAAAACAAAAAAACCCAAAACTCAGCTCTTGTTAGGTTTAACTGGGAAATAAAAACCTAAAGGACAAAGCTAGACAGAACTGGAAATTCTTCCCTGCTGCTTATTTTCATAGTCTTGAGAAGTGACATGTCAGCCGCTGGGGGAGAAAAGTCACCAGCAGTCTTACTGCTGGACTCTGCATGCTTCAATTCTGACACCTAAGCAGGATGTACCCAGCTGTGTGTAGTGTCACAATAGTTATGGGGGAAGCCAGCAAGTTTCTTAGATTTGTAGTTTGTTTCCTAAAATGGAATTCATACCTCGTTCTGTAAATGTTGCTAAAAGCCTATGACTCAGGCAGTCATAAGTCCCAAGGGGGAACTTATCACTGGTGTTTTGCTTCATGAATATGCTGTCAAATTGCCTTCTAAATATTTATATTTATACCAGTGGATTAATATTGCTACCAGTCCTGGTTAGAGAAACTTTTTTTTCAATGGGCAGCAGTTATGCAAAGAGTAATAACGAGTAGATGTCCCCTGCTAAGGCTTAGAGAACCCAATGATAAAGGGTGCAGAAGGAATGTCAGAGCCAGAGGAGAGAAAAGAGTGCTGTGAAGTGCTGTCTTCTGGATCTATAACAAGGCCATTGAGTTGATCAACTCACAGCAGCAAGATCAAGCCAGACAACATTCCAACATAGAGAGCAGATGACTCATGAGGCATTGCCCCTGGCTCAGGAAGAGTTAATGGCTTCTCTGTGTGTGTGTGTGTGTGGGGGGGGGTGTGTGTGTGTGTGTGTGTGTGAGTGTGAGAGAGAGAGAGAGAGAGAGAGAGAGAGA
>NC_022012.1:33814363-33823194 GCF_000317375.1 Microtus ochrogaster | reverse complement strand
GGATCATGAAAATAAGGGGGAACTTATTGGGAAGCAGCAATGTCCCAGAGAAAGTGGTTGAGTGGTAAATATGATCAAGAGTGGTAGAGAGTAAATAAATATGATCAAAGTATATTTTACACACATATGAAATTGTCAAAGAAAAAGTCAAAATATTAAAAAAACACACCTTCAGGAAAAACTAGATTAATATAGAATGATTATTGAAATGTCTTTTTAAAACACAACAGAAAACTTAGGTTAAACATTTTATAATTTATAAATATACATACTTAATATATATATCTCTACATATAATAGTATGCCTATGTGCATATATTACATTTGCATAACTATGAGTGAAATACTTAAGAGAAACAACTTACAAGAAGGAGGCATTTATTCTGGCTCAAGAGGGTTCAGTTCATGATTGCTTGGGCTCCTGGGTTTCAGCAAAACATGGCGGCTGAAGAATGTGACAGAAGAATGTGCTTTGCTTCACTCTGGGCTGGGCTGAATGGAGGGAGGGAGGCCAGGACAAGATAAAGTCCACAAAATCATGTGCCAATTATCTATTGCTTCTAGCTAGTCTCTCCTCAATTTCTACAGTCTCCTCAAATCATCTCCAGTAACACCACCAGCCTGGGACCAACCATTCAACACGTGATCCTACGGGGGTCATGCTGTATTTAAACCATGATAGTACATTTAATCTTGTGTTTATTACTGTGTAACCAGAACTACTATTTAAATTTTTTATTGGTGTTTTGAGATAGAATTTGCTATGTAAACCTAGCTGGCCTGACCCTCAGTATATGCAATGTGGAATATACATAGTGTTGGGGGTACAGCTGTGGCCACCAGGTCTGGCTTCCAGAGCTACAGTTTTTAATAAATAACTTGCATAACAAATAACAAGAAAATAACTACCTGAAAGCCCCTGAAAAAGAAATTTTTATCTTTAATAACAATTACAATGCCAAGTAAAAGTTGAATTTAGAAAACAATTGAAAATCATGGAAAATTGGTAACTTTTACTCATGGCAACAATATAGTACAAATACATATAGTGTAACCAACATTCTACTGATTTTGCCTTTTTCTTTTTTAATTAATGTATATTTTAAATGTATGAGTGCTCGGTCTGCATATACACCTCAGGGCATCAAGATGATCCAATCATAGATGATTGTGAGCCACCATGTGGTTGCTGGAAATTGAACTCGGGACTTCTGGAAGAACATCAGTGCTCTTAATGGCTGAGCCATCTCTCCAGCGCCGATTTTGCCTTTTTCTGAGAGAAGTTTCTAAGATATCAACATGCTTGAGTGTTTCCTGCAGCAGAAAATTTACCTTATTAACATGCACTGAATTTTCCCAGTTATCTGGAGGACTTTAAAAATCCTTCGACAGGAATAGTCATGCAAAAATACAGTACTCAGAATGTAGTTCAGTGGTAGGCCACCCACTCAAGTATTAGGACCTGGCTTCAACCACAGCAACCAGGAAAGTTAAACCCATACTGAGGTGTATTTGTATTAGGTATGTAGACTTCTTTCTTTTAATTTATTTGTTGGTATTATATCATGAATACATTCAATAGGTTGGTGGGGTTAATGATTAAACACAAAAGAAATACATACAGAAAGGAATTTTGGGAAATTGAATCCTGGAAGTTTTATTCATTGAATTATGGAGCTGTGATGTGGAGATGCCGGAGCATAGCTAATTTATCCTTCAGGGTTGGCACATGTGGGTCACTGCTCTTCCATGCCTTTGTTCCTGGTGTGGTCCCCAGGGACACTTAGCTGAGGACAGCATGGGAGGTTTTCATGCCCACAGCTGGCATTTGCCTCTGCTTTGCCCAAATCCCTTTGCAATAGACCTTCAAGTCCCGAAGCCCTCTTGAGGGCCTGCTGCAATCTTTTGATCCAAGTTTATGTATCACCAATTTCTACAGTAATATCATGTGGGAAGCCGCAGGTGAGTGAATCACAGCTTCTTAGCGTATTTCTTAAGATTTTCCTCATTCATTCGGAGGGTTTGAACCTGTAATTAGCCATCAGAAAGCACACTGAAGGATCTAGTTCAGGCTGTGTTACTAAGTGACCTTGGATACTCTGTGTTATTGCAGTTTTCTGGGTCACTATTCTGAACAATTTCATAATAAAGTGTGTGTGTGTGTGTGTGTGTGTGTGTGTGTGTGTGTGAGGGGAAGAGAGAGAAAAAGAGAGAGATCATATATTTTTAGGATGAAAAATAAGATTAAAATTACTCTGTTTCCTGTTAAATAGAAATGCTTGTTTGCTAAAATAGATTTAATTATTTGTGATATGAATAGCTAATTTTAAATCATTACTTAAATTGAATGTTCAAATGCCACAGGTAAGTGACATTAAAGCTGAGGTTTGATTTCCTGTCTTCCTTTTCAGAAACCCTCATTTAGATTAGGGACTCTTTAATCTAACAGCTAACTGGAACTCTGTCTGCCCTTTGTCTACATATCTCCATTGTCTCTTATCCAGATTTCTATTTCAAATCAGACATTTTAGCTGTATCCATGTATGTTCTGCAAGGTTGAACATTTTCTTAATCTTTCCTCTCTTTGAAATTGAAACTGCTCATCTCTTACTTGCCCTACTTTTGGCAACCAACAATCCCTTCTAAATTACAAGATTTGGTCAGGCACATGCTTGTGTTCAAGATATTTGTTATTAACCTGCTTCTTGGCAACAGGCTAAATGCCTTTTCTATATTTCTGAACTTCATGATTAACCCCCTACAGAGCAAATGTTATCTCCACTTTATAGTTTTGAAAACTGCAGGGCTGACCTCAGTGCCCACACTTTGTGGAGTCAACTCGGAACAATTAGCAATATTTGCCCAGATGTTCACCCCTAGAGCCAGCATTCTTACAGATAGTCTTGCCTCCAAGGCAGTGTGAGTTTCCCTGTATAATACTATGGCTATTCAGTTTCCAAGACTGACAGGAATGGAGGATCCGAGGGATAGGAAACATGAAATTCACTGTGGTTGCGTAGAGGTGACTACTTTTCTGATAGCATTTTATCTATAATCCTGTATGAATATCTATCAGTTATAAAACTTACTCCCAATTCTTAATTTATTCACAAAAGTCATTATCTTTACTTTTTTCACATAAAATATGATTGAAGAAGGTAAAAAAATGGAGAGGTATTATTCTTATTATTTTGATATAGGGTATCATATTGTTAGTGGACAGCTTTGATTGACCCTGAAGCCCCCTCACCCACGCCTGTCTTACAAGTGATGGATTACAGGTCTCATGGCTATGCTCAGTTGTATTACTCCTATGGTGGCCAGCCTGCTCTACACAAAGTCTTCAGAGAAGGAAATGCTCGCTGAACTAAAAGAAACAGACACCTCACACACATGTGTGCAGGATTACACATAGAAATGTATGCTAAAGACAAGTCAATTCAAATCTAAGTTCTACACTCAACATTTCTAAAATAAGCCTTTACAGTGAGGCTTCATCAAGTCTAGAAAAGGTTTCAGGCACAATGAAGTAATAAGTCCTTCCCATCCTATTTACATCTTATCTGTAACAGTGGGTTATTTATGGACAATTTCCTTTTCAGGCAGTTCAGCCCTCAGCTTGTAGATTTATGTAAATAAGAATTTATATTTGCACTAACTATGCATCCAGAATAGGTATAAGCATGAACCAACACTTATATTTGTCACAAAATTATAATACATTTTTTAAAAGCTGGGCAGGCCTAATAGGCCGAGGTTGGAAAAACACAACACTTTACATCTTTTTTACATATTTGTCCTTATTTATTTTTAAAGAGCTCATCGAGGCAAATTGGGTATATTGTTATGATTCTCATTTTGCACTCAGGAAATCTAAAGAGAAAATTAAGCAAATTTTCCATGGCCACAAACATTTTAGGTAAAAGCCTGACCTAGAATTCAAGTTTTATGACATGGCTTCCACAGGTAGAGGTTTTTGTTAGGCTGCTGACTATGAGCAAGTATTTCCTCTGATATCCCAGACAAACAGTCTTGTCTCCTGACTTGGGGCTGAATTTCCAAGTGTTTCACATCAGGCACTAAATCATCTGCAGCTCCTGCCTGTGTTTCGCTCAGTGTGATGAGGAGTCATGGGTGACGTCACAGCTTTGTGACATGAGTCACCTGGAACACCGTGGTGGGGAGAAACTGCAGCATGGTTCTTTTAGAAGCACGTCTATCTGTTCGCACTGACGAACACAACATCTTCTTGCCATGTGGAGCCATTAAAACACTTGAAACAGGGCTGGCACAATGATAGGAAAGCTCATTTTTTTAACAGTTATTTAGCTAATACTGTTATGGAAATTGACAAAGTATAATCATCTATGGGGCAATGAGTATGCTATGATGCATATGTATAATGTTCAGGATAGTTACAATGCTGTGCTGTGGGTCTCACAAATCTGTTCTTCCTGTCAAACTGAAATTTCATAAACTTTGACTCTCTCCATCTCTCTACTCTGGTCTCTGGTTACCATCTTCCACTCTCTGTGAGTTTAATAGCTCTTGATTGCACACATAAGTGAAGACCTGGTGCTTTTCTGACTATTCTTTGCTCTGTATAACATAATGTCTTCTTTCTGATTAACACACAATGTTGCAAATGACAGAATTTTCCTTCTTTTAGAGGCTACATAGTATTTCAGTGTGAATACATGCCACATTTTCATTATCCATGGGCCCATTGGTAGATGCTGTTTCTGTAACTAGGCGATCACAGACATAGCTGCTATGAATACAGATATGCAGATGTCTGTTCATCATACTAATTGTGAATCATTTGGATCAATATCTAGAAGTCAAATTGCTAGTGGGTATGTTAAATCTATCTCTTACACAGTGAAGGCATAAAAAGTGTATTTATTCAACACGATCATACTGGGAAAAGGAATAAAGGAATTCTGTGATTAATTCAAGTTAATCTTTAGGTTGCTGGCATGAGGAGTAGGTTTAAGAAGATGGTCAGAGCTGTGCATAGCTAAGCAGTTCTCGTCAAGGCATGCTCCTACACCCCATTAACTCATCATTATAGACTCCAGTCTTTGCTGTCAGGCAATCTGACATGTCTCTTTCCAGGGTACTAGCACAGCATCCTCTGCCTAGCTCAGGACTAAGCCTTTTTATTCTAGGTCACCTTCCCACCCTCATCCCTCACTTCCCCCTCTCTTCCTCTCTCTGTTTTGTTCTTTTTATTTTTTTTTTGGTGAAAAAAGCACAGTTTTCCCGTAATAGGTTTAACATACATTTTTTCCCCCAAAAGTATCCAATAACTTTATTTCTTTATATTCTTGAGACTTTTGTCCCTCTTTCGGATACTAGCCATTCTGAGAGTTGCGAGGCAATATCTCATGGTGGTTTGGATTTGCCATTCCTTAGTGATTGGTGATGTCAGACATTTTATTCAGGTGTCTACTGGCAATCTGTTTGCCTTCTTTTGAGAAATCTTTATGGTGGTCTCTTGCTAGTTTTCAATCAGGTTATTTATTGCTGCTGAGGAACTCACTATATATAATGTGATGATTATATATAATATTCAAGGAATCAAGATTCTTGCATGTTTTTAATGGCAAACCCTTACCAAATGATGGCTTAGGAAGGTTTGCTCTCATTTTATGGGCTGACTTTCCACTCTGCTCTTTGCTTCATTTGCTGTGAAGGAGCTTTTTAGTTTGATGTGATTTCCCTTCTGTTTCTTTAACTTTTGGGGTCAAATCCAAAAATTCATTGGTCAGAACAATGCCACATATTAATTCACGTTTTTTCACCCTATGGAAGTAGTTTAGTAGTATCTGATCTTCTAGTTTTAGATGGTATGGCTATTTATTTTTAAAATGTAGTTGACTTTCATTTTGTGCATGCCAATATCTATTTTGGCTCTTATTCTTTATTGAACAAAGAACATTTTGACCATTATGTATTCTAATATGTAGCTCAGGGTTGCTCTATTAGACAGAAAAACCTTAGTATAGTCTCATTGTAACTCAAGATTTTCATTAGGTGAATTTCAGTGAATATTTCCTATAATGTTTTCCCAGATTCTTTTCTTTTTTTTTTCCAGATATAGTTTCTTTGTGTAGCTCTGGAGCCTGTTCCAGAATTCACTCTGTACCTAGACCAGGCCTAGAACTCACAGAGATCTGCCTACCTCTGCCTCCTGAGTGCCACCACTGCTCAGCGTTTCCCTAGATTTTTAGTTGCCTATCTACTGCATTCTTCTATCATTTCTTCCTTCCTTCCTTCCTTCCTTCCTTCCTTCCTTTCTTTCTTTCTTTCTTTCTTTCTTTCTTTCTTTCTTTCTTTCTTTCTTCCCTTCTTCCTTCCTCCAATCCTCCCTTTCTTCCTTCCTCCCGCCTTCCTTCTGTCCTTGATTGCTTGCTTGGACTTTTGAGATGGGGTTTCTCTGTACAATAGTCCTGGGTGTCCTGGAAATTGCTTTGTAGTCTAGATTGGCCTCAAACTCACAAAGATATGTAGTTCAATATTCTTTTAATAGTCCTTTAAAATTTTCCCTCTGGTATGGGTTGAAAATTTAGTAACAGACACACAATTTTATGTAAGTGAGTTGTGTGGTGTTGGATATTGTGACATTTCTACTTAGGGTAGTTCTTTAGCCACTCCCTTACTGATGTAAGGCCTCATAATGCTCTATCAAAGGTCACTATTGGACTCTGTTATTACTTGCCAATTTAAGCCATACATTTAGTGCCTGGGGCCCTTCTCCAGTGTTCCTGATATTACTTCTAGGGCTTTATTTAGAATTCCGTTCCAAAAGTTAAAGGGTGACATAGTATGTGCCCTTCTGTGCCGAAGTTACAACACAGGAGAAACTGTTGTCTTCTGGATCATAGGGCAGAAGAAATGCCTCAGTATACAAAAGGAGGTGAGCATGTATAGAATGGAGATCCTTCATTGAAGAGCAGAGCTAGGACTGAAAAGAACCCAAACAGGAGATCTTCTCACCCTGCCATATTCCAGAGCAGACATGTGAGCAAGAATGAATTTCATTTGACAGTTTATTAATGTGCAATAACTGTAAATATACATTAGTGTTGGTCTCCACTTGTACTCCTGCGATTCATCTCTGGACTGATGAAGTAAGAGTCACTGGGAAAGGGTGGTGTGATCAGAGGGGTCTCAGGGAAAGAGCCTACTTTCTTTGTGACTAGCCATTAACACTGAGGATTCCACCACAAACCCATTCCTTTAGTAATTTATTGATGTCTTTTCATGTGTCATATAGATTTTTCCGATTTGGAAATGACAGTCTGCATTTAAGATGCTGCAGGCTGGTGGAATGGCAAGTACTTATTGCTCAATGATACCTGACACTATGGATATTTTTGACCGTATTGGACATTAAAGTGGCGTCATTTGTCCATTAGCTTGAAACAGTAGCTATTATAAATTTTGTAGGTAATAAGAGATATACCATAAATGAAACATGTTGTTTTTTCTTAACACTTTATGTGTATTGACTGTATTTATTTCCCACATTTTTAGTGTGATATATTTAGCCAAAAAAGTAATTTCGTGGTGCCAGAAAAATTATACTAGAAGAATCTGTTATTTGCCTAGCAAGCATCGCAGAAGACCTGTATTAGAACAATCCTTTTCAGGACTGGAGGAATCATTACATGGGTGGCAGAGATGGACGGACACAGGCACTAAGTTGATATGAAAGTGGGACAGAAGAGAATGAATGCTGGAGAGATTATCAGAACATTTCACCTCAGGAAAATGAGAGGCATGTGAAAAAACAAGTGGTACAGAAAATGTATACTCTATGTGCTAGACACGCCCGGCAATGTGTGGCCAGAGCCTTCGTTTATAGAAACATGTTTTCAGATATAATGTGGCAAAATGGTGCATACTTACTTTATCAAAAATTATAGACTTAAAGACTTATGTATTTTTAAAACAACCCCATGAGCAGATATGCTCAGTTTCTTTGGTGTTCTAGATGTAGATCCCAACTAGGTAGTGTTTCTATAGGAAGCCAGTGTAATTGCATTTCTCACTTAGCCAGAGACAATAGGGCAGAGTTACACTGCATGAAGTGTAAGGTTGCTCAGAAGAGAAAAAGAAAGGCTCCAATCGATTAGTTATATTTTGGGGAAGATTTTAGTTTGGTATAATCTCATTTGCCTACTTTTTCCTCTTGTGCCTTTGGTATCATTTCCAAAATCCTTGCCCAGTTCATTGTTTTATGGTGTTTTCCTGCAGCAGATTTATAGTTGCAAGTCCTGCATGCAAATCGTGAATCTGTTTTGATGTGATGTTTTACCTGGGGAGGCAAGGGCTGGTGCTATTTTTGCATGTGGACTTTCCTGTGAAAATTTATTGAAAACGTTAAGGGTTTAACCCTTCCCTAAAAAGAACTTCAACCGCACCCAGAATAAAAGGAAAAACTATTTGATGAGCACAAAACTCAAATTTCTGCTCTAGGTTCGGTCATGAGCAGAAACATGACATGGCTTTTTAGGGCAGGCGGAATTGTCATAGTCTTATCTACATGACCATCCTAGTAGGGGCTTTTACCCTTGTTCTGAAAGAGATTTTCTCTAGAGCTAAGCACATTTCACAGAAGCGGAAACTTCTTCTTTCTGGTTAGAACAGTTTCACTGTTACCCAACAGAACTCGCTGCCAGAACCAGGTGCCAGTGTGGTCACTTCTTTTTGTTTTTGTTTTTGTTTTTGTTTTTGTTTTTGTTTTTGTTTTTGTTTCTAGCCATGTCAATGTTTCTTTTTTTTCCATATCTCTTTTTTTTTATTGAGAAAAGGAAAAAAAA
>NC_022012.1:33789675-33808684 GCF_000317375.1 Microtus ochrogaster | reverse complement strand
CCAAAGAGCAATCAGGGTTCCCTGCCCTGTGGGAAGTCCAAGGACCACCCACCTCCATCCAGGTCTAGTAAGGTGAGCATCCAAACTGCCTAGGCTCCTCCAAAGCCAGTACTTGCAGTAGGATCAAAAACCCATTGCCATTGTTCTTGAGTTCTCAGTAGGTCACTTCTCAAGGGGAAAGTGCAGACAATATATTTCAAAGTAGAGGAAGTTCCAGTCTCACAGAGCAGGATCCAGCAGCTGGATCTTTGCACAGTTGGATCTTAACGATGTAGAAAGAAGACTCTGACTTATAGTTCACTTTCCAATTCCTATGCTGTAGTAGCATTTCAGTTGTATTTTAATAAATAAAGCTTGCCTGAAGATCAAACAAGTAAAATAGCCACATTTGCCAGCCTTTCAGATCAGGCATCAGTGACACACATCTTTAATCCAAGTAGCCACACTAGCTTGCCATAGAAACTAGGGTTAGTGGTGCACGTTCTTAATCCCAGAACTAGAGAGGATTATAAAACAGAAGATAGCTCTCAGTCTCTGTCTCATTCTGAGATTCCTCAAGGCAGGATAGTTATTTCAGACTGACGTAGAAGTAAAAGCCAGTGGATGGCTGTTTTGCTTTTCTGACCTTCAGGTTGAACCCCAGTTTCTGTCTCTGAGTTTTTATTAATAGTGTTTCATTATGTAAAGTGTGTTAATCATCTTTAATTAGTGTTAAAGCTTGATTTGTTCTTTTTCCCAAAAGATTGTTTCTACCAAGGCATCTTTGTACTGTTGTCAGAGCAGTTGAGTTTGCTCACATGGACTTACTTCTAGCCTTCTCTGTCCTGGTCAACATGTCTATATTTATGTTAATACCTTGGGACTTTGATTCACAGCACTGGGGTATATTTCAAAATCTGGTACTGTAATTATTCCTGTTTTCTTTTTTGCACTTATGATTGTTTGATCTAGTAAGGTTTATTTGTTTATGTGATTCTGTGCTAATTTTATTTTGTAGTTCTGTGAGGAATACCACTAGTGGATTAGTAGGAATTGTTTTGAATCTTGTAAAGTCTGGTAATTTTAATAAATAATTTATGCTTAATTTTTCTTTTTTATTAGTAACCTATCTTTTCAAAGGACCAGTTTGAATTTCACTTTTTTTCTTGTTGGTGTTCTAGTTTTAGTTGTACTAAAGTTTATTTTCATCAGTGTATTTAGGCCTCCATTTTAAGCCTTTCTCTATTGAGGTGGAAACTTGGCTTATTTCCTTAGAATTTTCTTTTTTTCTCCTACATGTATTTAATACTTTAGTTTACTTCTGAACATTGCTTTTGATGAACACATTTTGATAAATTTTACCTTTTAAGATGTCATATTTCTGAAAATTGTATTTCTTTTATGATTTCTTTGAATCATGTGTCACTTAAAAATATTGTTTAATCTTCAAATATTTGGGAATACATAGCTATTTTTCAGTATTGAGTTGTAGCTTAACTCTTTGTAGTATAGGATAGAGCCACATACTGTGTGATTTATATTCTTCTAGATTTGTTAATTTATGTATTCTGAGATGTAGCATATTCTTCTTTTGTCGTGAGCTGGAGAAGAACATGTATTCTACTATTATTATATCTCTTCTAGTCTGTTGGCTTATTTTTCTTTCTTAGTCAATGTGACAGCATCTTGAATACCATAGCTTAATAGTGAGACCTAACACTGGCTAGTGTTTGTCTTCAGTTTTGTTCTCCTTAAAAGTTGTTAGATATTCAGCATGAATTTCTTTTCTGTATAAACCATAAGTTCAGATTGTTGATGTCTATATAATAACTCATTGGGGGTATTGATTGGAATTACATTGAACCTATAGATCAAATTGACAGGAACTGAAGTTTTGATACTGTCAGGGTTTACTATGACTGTAGAATTCAATAGTCTTACTTCATTTTTCCTTTGAACTTTTAAAAAATTATGAATCTGTAATGTCCTTCATGTAGATTTCATGCATACTTGTTAAATTTCCCTCCAGATATTTGTTTTTTTGGGGTTGTTTGGCCTACAGTCTCATCTCTCTGACTGATTACTGACTTTCAGCTTATTGAATTTTTCTAAAATTGAACATTGACTTTCAAGCTTTTAGAATGTTCAAACTTACAGTAGAAGTCCCAAATTATTTCTCTATTTAAAACATTCCATCAAATTAAAACCAAGATGCAAAAACTTAATAAAGAAACATAGGAAGTGAATCAAGGGTTAAGTGTCAAATTCTGGCCACTCAGGTTGGTGCGAAGCGTGAGGAAGTGTTTAGTAGACAAAACAATGTTGGTACTCAGGGCTCAGCTGTTGACATTCCCATGCAATACAGTCCCATGTTATACAGCTGGAGATTTGGAGACATGATAAACCTTTTCTTTTGGTTTACTCTGTACATCCATAGGTTGACTTTGCAGTTTAGGCTGAGGTTTTTTTTTTTTTTTTTTTTTTTTTTTTTTTAATTGATTTTTATTGAGCTCTATACTTTTCTCTGCTCCCTCCCTGCTTTTCCCCTTTCCTTCAACCTTCTTCCAAGGTTCCCATGCTTCCAATTTACTCAGGAGATCTTGGTTTTTTTTCCTAATTCCCATGTAGATTAGATCTATGTATGTTTCTCTTAGAGTCCACATTGTTGTCTAGGTTCTCTGGGATTGTGATTTGTGGGCTGATTTTTCTTTGCTTTATGTTTTAAAAACCACTTATGAGTAAGTACATTTGATATTTGTCTTTCTGGACTTTCAACTCATGATTTTATGGTGGCAGTCTCTCAAGTGTTGGGATGATGGCATGCAACAAATGCCAAGTGCGTGGTTTGAATGACAATGACTTCCATTGGCTCATATATTTGGATGCTTAGTTACTAGGGAGTAGGTTTAGAGGGATTAGGAGCTGTGGCATTGTTGGAGAAAGTGTGTCACTGGAAGGGGTCTTTGAGGTTTCAAAAGCCCACACTCAGTCTCAGAGTTTCATTCTCTGCCTGCTACCTGTAAGTCAGGATGTGGGTCTTAGCTATTGCTCCAGTGCTATGCTCACTGCCATGCCCCTGTGTGATGATAATGGACAAGCCTCTGAAATAGTAAGCAAGACCCTGGTTACATGCTTTTTTAAAAATAGGTTGCCTTGGTCATGATGTTTTTTCACATCAACAGAGCAGTGGCTAAGGCATCAGCTAAGCAAGGTATTTTATCTTACCCTTTCTAAGACCTTAGCATTTAGTAAAGTCCTTAATAAGTAGAAGATGCTTAATATATATATGTTGAATAAATAAAGCACAAAGAACTACATCACTGAGAGAACTACATTTAAAATTAAAATTAAATTAAACTAAAATCATCTTTCACACTTCTGTTAGTGATATGAGGAAATTAATTCCAAAAGCCATTTAAATATTTCACATTCCTGTAAAAATACGTAAGTTTATAGAAACACTTCTATTATTTCCAAATGTTGAGCTAGATGATGATTCTAAATTTTCCATTACAGTCTTCTCTTCCTGTATCATATATGAGTAAAAGTTATTCCTTGAGTAATATCCTTAGAATTAACATGTACTCTCAAACTTGTGGGAGGGGGTTTAACATTCTAGTTACATTCCCTTCTATTTTCTCAGGACCTGTGGGTTTCTGGGGTTCCCAGAGCCATAAGATAGAAAATTCTCTTCTTTCATCTGGTTTCTTATCTAGTAGTAGAGAAAACAATAGTTCTCTGCCTTTAAAAAGTGGAGGAACATTGTTTTATCTTGTTGTCTTACCTGTGACTTTAGCATCCTATCATTGTATTGTATTTTTTTGATTAAGTGATGAGAGTTTATTTTAAACAGCCTACTGATGGGAATTCATAATAAAATAGAAGATATTTGAGGAGAGGTGTTGCAGATGGCCTCTGTGCACACACTAACCTAATAATGTATTCGAAATGAATGAAATAGCAAAAATGTCCTCACATTAAACTTCTGCTTTTTATGATTTACCAATTTTTATACAATTACAAAATAAAAATAAATTCCTTTAAATTTTAATTATTTTCTCTTTTTCAGACCCAATTTTCATTTTCCTTTAAAGTTTGTGACTTGTAGAACTTAAAATAAGTTTTAAGATTTATTTATTTTATTTTATGCCTATAAATGTTTTATCTACATGTGTTTCTATTCATCTGGGGAGTTCGTAGCCCCTGGGGAGGTCAGGAGAGGGTATGAAATCTCCTGGAACTGGAATTGAGGAGTGTTGTAAGCTGTTATATTTGTGCTAGAAATCAAAGTTGATTCTCTGCACAAAGAATGCTGGCTAAATGGTTCACTTAAAGATTATTTCCTTATCCTTATATTCACCTGCCCTTCGGCTCTCCTAGACTCCAAGCTACATGATCGTTAATATAAGAAAGAAGGGAAAAAAAAGAAAGAAGGGTTATATATTTTTAAATAATCAAGAACCGATAACCAGGTAGCCTATATGGGACTGACTTAGACTTTCTGCATATATATTACAATTGTGTAGCTTGGTCCTCTTCTAACAGTGGGAGCAGGGCCTGTCTCTGACTCATTTACAGGCTTTTGGGACTCTACTTCTCATACTGGTTTGCCTGGCCTAGCCATAATACATGGGGGGGGGGGAAGCTTAGTTTTACTATAATTTGTTCTGCCATGTTGTACTGATACTCATGGGACATCTGCCTTTTCCTTAACAGAAACGAAGGAAGAGTGGAAGATGGGGTGGGGACTTGGAGGAGTGGATGGAGGAGAAACTGTGGCTGGGATATAAAACAAACAAAAAGTAAATTTATTTATTTTAAAAAATCAAAAAGAAGAAAAATCACATTTAAAGAGGAACATTTAAGTCAGGAAATGGTTTCCTATTATGCTCTCCTATGATCAAATATCTGATTAAAAAATAAATGCATAGAAGGAAACCAAATTGTTATTTCTGGGTGCAGTGTCAACTTTAGTTTTTTGTTGTTTGAGTGATAACTATGTCATCCCATAGGCATTGTTTGCCATGTGGGGATTCATCAGGTTTTCTAAATCAAAGTCTTGTTATTTTCAGTTCAACAAAGTTAGCAATATGGTCAGTGCTTTTCTGAATTTTAGTCCCTTGAAGCTTGAACAGCAATGTATAATACTTGGTGCTCTATTGAGCCAATCATAATCATATGGTTTAAAATTTAAACATATTTTATGTTTGTGTGTGTTGGTCGATTGATTGTGTGTGTTAATGGTGTTTGTATGTGAGTGTGGGTGCACACTTTGCACCGTACACGTGTGGAGATCAAGAACCACTTGCATGAGTTTTCCCCCACCCCACCCACTATGTGGGTTTTGGGAATTGAACTCAAGTCATCATGATTTGTGGGAGGTATCTTTATCAGCTGAGTCATATATTTATACGATTCTGATGTTAAATAAAATAGTAGACATTAGCCCCAGAAGGAACAGAGAGAATTATTTCAGAAATTTGTAGTTTTTTTTTTAAATTAATATGTCCATTTTTCTTGACAGGCTCCATTACCAGGTAATACTGGGCAGATGAACCCAACAAACCATTCCCAGGTGGCAGCTTTCGTCCTCTTGGGGCTCTCTCAGGTATGGGAGCTTCGGTTCCTGTTCTTCACCATCTTCTCAGCAGTCTATCTTTTGACTGTCACTGGCAATCTTCTTATTGTGGCCATAGTGACCTTGGACCCACGCTTGCACACGACTATGTATTTTCTCTTAGGCAACCTTTCATTTTTGGATTTCTGTTACTCTTCCATCACCGCCCCCAGGATGCTGGTTGACTTGCTCTCACACAGCCCCACTATTTCCTTCGGAGCCTGCCTGACCCAGCTCTTCTTTTTCCACTTCATTGGAGGCATCAAGATATTCCTGCTGACTGTCATGGCATACGACCGTTACATTGCCATTTCCCAGCCCCTACGCTACACACTAATTATGAACCAGACGGTCTGTGGGCTCTTCATGGCAGCCTCATGGCTAGGAGGTTTTGTCCACTCCATTGTGCAAATTGGACTGACTATGCACCTGCCATTTTGTGGTCTCAACAAGCTGGACAACTTTTATTGTGATGTGCCACAGCTGATCAAGTTGGCCTGCACTGACACCTTTGTTCTCGAGCTTCTGATGGTGTCTAACAACGGCTTGGTCACACTCATGTGTTTTCTTGTGCTTCTGGGCTCCTACACAGCCCTGCTTTTGATGCTCCGAAGTCACTCCAGGGAGGGTCGCAGCAAGGCCCTGTCTACTTGTGCCTCTCACATCACTGTGGTGACTATAATTTTTGTGCCTTGCATCTACATCTATGCAAGGCCTTTTAGAACATTCCCCATGGATAAGGCAGTTTCTGTGCTATACACAATGGTCACCCCTATGCTGAATCCTGCTATTTATACCCTGAGAAATAAGGAAGTGATTGTAGCCATGAAGAAGCTGTGGAGGAGGCAGAAGGATTTTCTTGGTCCCTCAGAGCATTGACATCTCAGCAGTAGCCAGGATTTGAGGATTGAAAAATGACCCTGAAGATCCATAAAGTAGATAAGACTCTGTGCCTGTTGTTTAAAAACTGATTTTAAGTTCTCCGCATCCTCCCTTTCTCACTTTTCTCTCCCCATCTCCCCTTACCCCCACCCCACCCCCACCCAAGTTTCCAATTTTTGCCTGGCAATCTTGTCTCCTTCCAATATGGGATGATTGGGATGGAGGAAGGGTGGATATGGGAGCAGGGAAGGAAGTATATATCTTAATTTAGGGAGCCATTTTAGGGTTGGCAAGAGACTTGACTCTAGAGGGGTTCCCAGGTGTCCATGGAGATGTCCCCAACTAGATCCTTGGGCAGCTGAGGAGAGGGAGCCTGAAATGACCCTATCCTATAGCCATACTGATGAATTTCTTGCATATCACCATAGACCCTTCATCTGGCGATGAATGAAGCCAGAGACAGAGACCCACATTGGAGCACTGGACTGAGCAACCATGGTCCAAATGAGGAGCAGAAGGAGGGAGAACATGAACAAGGAAGTCAGGACCATCAGGGGTGTGCCCACCCACTGAGACAGTGGGGCTGTTCTAATGGGAGCTCACCAAGGCCAGCTGGACTGGGACTGATGGAGCATGTGATCAAACTGGACTCTCTGAATGTGGCAGACAAGGAGGGCTGACTGAGAAGCCAAGTACAATGGCACTGGGTTTTGATCCTACAGCATGTACTGGCTTTGTGGGAGCCTAGTCTGTTTGGATGCTCACCTTCCTAGACCTGGATGGAGGGGGGAGGACCTTGGACTTCCCACAGGGCAGGGAACCCTGACTGCTCTTTGGACTGGAGAGGGAGGGGGAGGGGATAAGTGAAGGGGGAAGGAAATGGGAGGAGGTAGAAATTTTTAATTAAAAATAAATAAAAAATGAAAAAAGAAGAAAAAAATTTAAAAAGCAAACAAACAAACTGCTTTTAAGCATAGTTAATTTCTGGCATAGTTAATTTGGAACATGAGTAGAACATTTCAGAACTGCTATGTGCCTTCTAGGAAAAAAAGGTAGTAATTTAGAAAGCACATTCCAGAATCATTGTGATGTTGACCATGATAAGAATGTGCCAGTTTACACTGCAATATACCCACAAGTAATGAAGCTGGTGATCCTTTCCTGATATTTCTTCTATACAAATCAGAGGATTTTTTTTTTCAATTTCTTAGAGGCAGGTGATTAAATGTGTAATCTTATGTATATTTCAGGAGGCTAAATGACTGTCAGTGAAGAAAGAATTCCCTTGGCAAGTTCATTTTGCTCTCATAGTTTCTTAAAACCATAGCTAGTAACATCATCACTATTGCCATTGTTATTAACATCCTCATTGCTATTATCATCATCACAATCATTGTTATTACCATAATCATCATAATCATCATCATCATTATTGTCATCATCACCATCGTTCTTGATGAGAGCTCTGTGTGACAGAAATTGAATGTAATGGCTTATATTTATATTCTATTTTAATTCTCTCAATATTATTTGAATTATGTACCATCATCAGTTTCAAAGATGAATCGTTTGCAGGTTAGAGATACTAAATAACTTGTTTAAGTATTCAGCTAATTTATGGAATTGAACCTAGGTCTCTACACTTTTAAGCTTAAATCCTACATTGTATCTAAAAATTCTTTTTGTGTCTTAGGGTCAGCCTTCTGGAAAACACGAATATGCAAATATGGCCTTTTACCTTGGATTAGGTATGTGGTATTTGGAGAATGAGGCACACCGGGAGGGCGATTCTTGAACTGAACACATGAAGATTAGGAGATTGGGAGAGGAAGTTTGGAGAAAATATTCATACATACTAGTTACCTTAGTTACTACTTTTCTATCACTGTGACAAAACTCCATGACCAAGTCAACTTCTAAAAAGAAAAAATTTAATTGGAGGCTTGCAGTTCCAGATGGCCAAGAAGAATTGACTTTAGGGAACTAACACCCAGAACATTGATGAGGTAGTTTATGTAAAAATGACCACTGTAGACTCAAATACTTGATGGAGCTATCGAGGAAAGACTAGGTGGTTGTTAGAAGAGGCCTTGTTGGAGAAGACATCACTGGAGGTGGACTTTGAGGTGTCAGAAACCAGTGGCATGCTCAGTTAGTTCTCTTTCTGCCTCCTATTTTTGAATCAGATGTCAGATCTCTGCTACTGCTCCAACATCCTGCCTGTCTCCTTGCTTCCATGATCCCGGCTATGATGATCATGGGCCATCTGGAACTGTAAGGCCCAAATTGAATGCTTTCTTTTGTAAGTTGCCTTAGTCATGGAGTTTTGCCACAGCGATAGAAGAGTAGTAACTAAGGCAACTGGTATAAATGAATCTCATTATTCCACACGTCTTTCAAGTTTAGCTGTCTTCCAGGCTGTCCAGAGTGGAGATTGACTGCTGTGTTGGTGCTCCATTCTCTGGTTCCTGGACAGAGGGTGGAATGAGAACATTCATTAGCATCCTGAGCGGCTCCCATTTAACCTCAGAAGCTTTGGAGTTTCTTTGCTATGCTCTCCTGACTTACTCAGGCCTAGACACTATATGTGAAAATAATGTTGAAAAAGAACAATAAATACTAAACCAGTTATGTCCTTCTTCCTTGGAAAACTTCACACTTATATACAGTGTATCATAACTACATCCCGAATCCCTCTAAAGTCTCCCAAGATCACTTAAGCACTTCTCCACTTCTCCCTCTCAATCTTCCTTTTTTGGTAACTGTTTGAGTCCTATTGGTGATGCCTATATATATGTGTGAGTCATCATCCATCTTGGCATGGGACAGGGAATTTTCATGACATTATTTTTGAGACAAAGCCTTGCTACACGATTCAGGTTGTTCCCAAATGTATGATCTTTCTGTCTCATTCTCCTAAATTCAGAGATTGTGAGCCTGTACTCACACCTGGCTCATGATTGGTACCTTGATTACAAGACTTGATTTTGTGCCTGCCTGTCTCAGCCCCACAACAAGTATTTGAAACAGAATGCACAATAAGTACATGTTTTAAGGAGGTTATTTACACATTTTGATTTATTGTTCTCAAAATGTTGGCCCTGTGAACTACAAACTAGATCTGGTAGACTATAAAATTAATGTATCTGTGTAAACTGGTAGCAGCACAGCTGATTGGAAATTAAATGACTGCTTTTCACCTGATTCAGAACTGAACTTGAAATTAAATTTATGATACTGGGGAATCTAAAGAAATTCATAAACTTAGAAATTGTAAGATTTTATAATTGCTTGGCAGAATGATATATGTTGTGTGACACTTTTACTGGGTACCTGTTTACCTCAGAGAGGGAACTGAAGACAGACCTAAGGAATGGTACCACTGAAGTCCAATTTATGTTGCATTTATTGGATTACTGACAGACGTGGGGACAAATCAATGGCAGATGCGTCACTCAAACCTCTTCAAGCATGGATGATGACTAATGAAAGCTAGGATCCCACTGCATGATCTGCATGTAACTTGGCAAGCTGAAGGGTTTTCTTTACTCTTCTGTTTTCACTGCTATGTGACCTTCAGGAGGGATGGACTTTGCAAATCTTTTTAAATTTCAGGGACTTCTTGAGACTTGTGGGTTGTTCACTTACAAATCTTACTGGGTCAACCTTTAGAGATACTTGGGTTTTAATGAGCTTCCCTCCAAGATAAAATGTTGTACTTCCGAACAAATTACTAATCAGAAGTTTATTATTTCTTTCTTCTAGAAGGGAGGTATATTTTTCTATATGATTTAATTGACAGAGCAAAATGATAAAGCAATTATCAAAAGACTGACACCTTCTTTTGATTCTTTCTCTTGAAATCATTGCTTACCATTTTCAAAAATAGGTCAATATAGATCAAGTACCTCAATGTGTATTGACAGTGGCTGGAGTTAAGAACATCACTCTAGCAGAGGAGGAGTGAATCATCAGTGTCACCCAGGTGTTAATCTGGGGAGCTAGGGAAGATAGGCCCCTAGTACAAGAGTGGCATGCATGTTTTGGGAGTAACATATCACATTCAAATTGGACTTAAGGCTTGCTTCATGAGATGGAACCCATGCCTGACACTGTCTATGAGGCTAAGACCCAGAGTTAAGATAGATCATAGGTCCTATGGGAAAACCTAAGGATGTTTGAGAAACCCTTATGAAAATTTACTGTTTTGTAAACTCCACACACATATGTAATATATTTATTTGCATTTATACATATTCATACAAGTCTAATTATTGGAGCTATTCTCCAAGGAGATATGGCTCATCCTGCAGCTATAGGTTGCCAGATAAAAGTCTCAAGTTTTTAGTAAAAATTGTCTCAAAGATCATCAAAACAACATAAGTTTTTGTAATTGCTCTTGGTTGACCACCAGAATTTAGTGGTAAGACCTTATTGTTACACGCACCATATACATTGGTTACAGAACATGGAGGAATCAATTTGGTATTTGAAAGGACACTTTCTTCCTGCTAGCTTTTTGTAGTACTGCAAGATGCTATGTAGGCTTCTGGGGGAAAAAAATCATTGACACTCTTACCTGGCTGTAAGCAATGTGACTTTCAGTAGTGACTGGCATGAAAAATATGGTAAATAATGGTATGAATTAAGTTATGATGATAACCAATTGTTTTATGATTGGAGTTAAGGCATATACTATAGGATGGCTTCATGCCTGGTACTATAAATCTAGCCCCAAAGGCTGTGGAGGTTACAGGTCCTAGAGATGAATCTACTAATATTCTTTTCCTAAATAGACATAGTATCAAACTGTCCTCTAAATGTCTTAGACCTCATTTGAGAAGTTTAGTTTTATAGTGGCAGCACTTCGAACTCAGAATATAGCAAAATGCAGAGAACAGGCTTCTGTGAAGTGATCATTCATAAACTGGACATCTGTATGACAAGCTCCTTTTCCTAAAACTCAGGGACCACCTCAGAAGAAAGAATGGGAAGAAGAGAGAACTTGAAGTTGAGGAGGACTGAGTCAAAGATGTGTTTTTGTGGCATGACAAGACAACTATGCCTATTAACTCTCAGCAACTCTGATTATTTTACAAGACCTGAACAAGATCAAATCAATCAACATTTCGACATGGATATGGGAGGGGCTCACATAGTTCCTCCCTTAGCTGAGGAGTAATTGAGAGTTGATGACTTTTGAGGAAAGGAGAGCAAATTTGCTTTGAGGATGTGCCATGATCTAGTGGATAGCCCCATAGTTGTGATTATATGGGCATCATAAAGTGGGCTTGGTGTGTTATTAAAAATAAACCTGAAAGCTGGGAGGAGGTGTTTGGATGGATCTTGGAAGAGTTAGAAGGATGACTGGATAGTATCAAAATACATTATATATATATGTGTGGAATTCTCAAAAATTAATTAAAAATATACTAAAAGCAATGGAAATTAATTTTAAAACACTGAAATTTTAAAATACTGAAAAAATGAAATTTTGGGAATAAAAAGCTCATTAAGTCAAATAAAATCTCAGTCAATAGTTATACCAATAGTAAGGATGAATAAGACAAGGTACTTATAACTTAGAAGAAGAACTATAGCATATTTTGCTTACCATGACCAAGGGTGCTGCATTGCAATATGAAGCAAGGATGGCTTAATAGCCACAATTCAATAATGTAATATATTATAGATGCAATGAATAGATTTGAGTACAGAAATCACTGGTAATCTCTACAGATGCAGAAAAGGCTACCGACAAAGTCCAACACTAAATGAAACTACAACGACTACCCAGCTTTAGAATCGAAAACACAAACCATGTCAATGTGCATAATATGACTTTTATTTGGAGCAATTTATTTTTACTTTTCAAACATTCTAGGATCTCTAAACCTTAAATAAGGCAAAGTTTAGAGATCCTCATTTAAAAATGGAATGATGAAAGCAAGAAGAGTTCTCTGCTTCTTATGTGGAGAAAGGGAGTCAGTGATGAGCCAGCCTTGCTGATATTCAGAAATTAGCGGAGGCATGCCCTAAGAGTGTTAAATGAGCACTTAGTGAACTCTGCCTCACCTTTTACTGCCTTCCTTGGAGGTAAGGTATATAGAGGAGTGGAATAAATCCTTAATCCTCAATCTAGAATCATTTCTCTAAGCACGCCTGTTAATTTTGTTTAATTCTATTTCATTCTGTTTGTTAAAATTCCTAGAATAAATTATTTCCTTTACCAAACCCAAACTCATGGTCTCAACTATTATGGACTTGTGTGGACTATGCTAAACAAAGATCTTAGCCAGACTATTTCTTAGTGTTGACAAGTATAGACTTCTCTCTTAGAAGCTGACTGTGATGGCTAATATCAATTGTCAACTTGACAGAATCTAGATTCACCAAAGAGACAGGCATCTGGATATGTCTATAAGGGATGTTTTTAGATTAGGTTAAGTGATGTGAGAGGATCCACCCTAAATGTGAACACCATCATTGCATGGGCTATAGGCTTAGACTGTTTATTAGAGGGATAAAGTAAACTGAACACCAGCATTGCTCACTGTCTGTTCCTGCTGCCATGACTTCTTAACCATGATGGACTCTATCCCCTCTAATTGTAAGCTTAAATAAACACTCTATTAAGTTGCTTCTTGTTAGGGATTTGCACGCATAATTGAGAAAAATGACTAATATATTCCAAGAAACAAGAAATGTCTCAAAAAGATTACTCAATATTTTATAATCATACCATACCTACATCCAAACTGAGAATATTCTTATAAGATTTTATTTTATATTAGAAGAAAAATGAGACGTGAATGTGACAATGTGACAGATGATTGCTATCATTGCTATCTGTTTAGAAAGAGGTTCTGCGCTGCAAAGATGGCTCATCAGATAAAGGTACTTGTCGCCAGGACTGATTACTTGAGAGCAGTCTCCTATGGTGAAAGGAGAGAAACAACTGAAAGTTGTCCTTCAAACTGGAAACATGAAGTATAGCATACACATGCACCCCCAATAAATAAATGTAATATAAAAGTTTAAGTGAAATTCTTTCTTTTTCTCTGACCTTTTTATTTTTACGTTAATTAATCCATTTGAATGTGTTAGATGCGTTAGGGATAATTGCAGTGTCTACTGATTACCTGAGTTGCTACTCTACAGATTTGAGGTATTCCATAGTTTTGGCCTGACTTGAAAGAATGCATTGAAATCTGCAAAACATACAATTGTCTCGTTTTGTTTCTGGAATCTCAATATTCTAATCAAGATCATTTACTGTCTATTCACTGATGTTGTAGTGTCTGCTTATCTCTTCGCCTTTGGCACCCAAATTTATCTTTGTTGTTTCTTTCAATAAGACAAATGCACAAATTTTAACACACACACATTCACATACATACACACACACACACATACGTATGCCACACTAATAACACAACCATCAACAGCTAAAACACAAATCAGGGTTTATAGCAAATGCTAACATGATCATATTGATAATTTAGGCAGCTGTAAAATTAATTAAAAGAGACAATGATGCCAGAGAGAAAAATCTCATTTCCTTTCCAGTGACAGAGTCCAGAAAACTTGTAGTCATGAATTATTTTGTGGGAATTCTGAAGTAAACCATACATGAGTGGATATAAGAAAGGAAGAGGTTCATTTCCTGTTGTTATAATCTGTGCCATCTATATGTGCATGAATAAACATTAGTCATCTGTTTTTAATAAAAATTTTACTATTACTCATGCATAAAATTAATGTTTCAATTTGTTTTTTAAATCACAATTTATTATTTATCATCATAGTTATATATTATTTTAAATATAGCTGTTAATTTTGCTGGGCATTTGTTGCAGGTCAGTCAGCACTGGAAACATGCATATAAATAAATTATATGGAAGAGCAGGTTATATTTAGGAATCTCTATGAATTTTAGGAGAGTGGAGAAAGGAGTATGGGAGGGTTTGGAGGGTGGAAAAGAAAAGGAGAAATATTATCATCTCAAAAATAGTTAGAAAGATATATTTTGGAAAACAAACACAATTCATCCTGCTAAACATGCTTTTCTTTTCCTTCATTTTTATGACACTATAGAATAATATAAAGCTTGCATTTCACTAACTTCCCTGCATCAGAACATATTAGGCTCAAGTAAATTAAAAAAGGAGCCAGCGATGAGCAAAAATAATGCCATAAACTTATACTTTATAGTACTGCAGAGATTTTATAGGAGCAGATACCAAAGATAGAGAAAGGTCATTTTGATTTTTATGACTTGGGATGTTCCCAAATATACATGAAATTGTGCCATTTTAATAAACCGTTGTAATTATTGAAATAGATTATAATGCATGGTACCATATCTTGCTTAGCTTCAAAGCCTACTCTTCAGAGAAAACACTGGGGAAGCACAGGCCTTCCAACTTTTAATCAGGTCCCAAGGATTTTCCAACTCATTAAATCCCTTGGGCCATATTATCAGCTGTCTCTTTTGATATTAGTAAGTGCTATTAACTAACTCAAGGACACTCTGGGCAAAGATACCCTAGAAATCACAATCCTCAGGTCACAGTTTCTCAGAGGTTGGAGGAATGAGGGTTGAGGTAGGAAAAACAACAAATGAACAGACCTATTTTTTTCCCCTTGTGTGATTATTCCCTAAAATTAGTCAAACTGTTTGCCTTGCATGACAATAAAGGCAGAAGAGTTAACCTTTTCCTCTTCTGATGAGGATGTAAAATGGTGAGTGTTCAACTGTAGTAAGGTACTTGGCTGTTAGAAACCTCATGTAAAGAGACCAGGGTGTCTTTTATAGCTGTCTCCTCCTTTCTCCTGAGACCTCCACCTAGCTGAGAGAGGTAGACTGTCAAGGCAGAAGTAGAACAGAGATTCTATAGGACAAGGGAACAGCCATTATCATGCTGAGTCTTCGGTGTTTTCACATTTATGCTTATTCATTCTCTCAATTATATGAAATTTAGATGAACACGAGGGCCTGAAATATAGGGCTGCAGTTTATCTCTCCATTCTGCTTCTCAGTCTCATCATGTGGGTATACTTGTGAAAGTTGGGATATTATCTTAATATCCCTATTATTCCCATTCTCACAGCTATGACCTGAGGAATGGCTCCAGAAAATGACTCTTCTGTGAAGGAGTTTATCCTGCTGGGTTTGACACAGCAGCCAGAGCTCCAGCTGCCTCTCTTCTTCCTCTTCTTGGGAATCTATGTGGTCTCCATGGTGGGGAACCTTGGCTTGATTGTTCTGATTGTTTTGAACCCTCACCTGCACACCCCCATGTACTACTTTCTCTTCAACCTTTCCTTCACAGATCTCTGCTACTCCTCTGTCATCACACCCAAAATGCTGGTGAGTTTTGTGATGCAGAACACCATCTCCCATGCAGAGTGCATGACTCAGCTCTTTTTCTTTGCGTTTTTTGTTATTGACGAATGTTTTATTTTGACAGCCATGGCCTATGACCGATATGCTGCCATCTGTAAACCATTGCTTTATAAGGTCACCATGTCCTATCAAGTCTGCTTTGTGTTGATGGTGGGTGGATATACAATGGGATTTGTGGGTGCCATGGCCCATACTCTGTGCATGCTGAGACTCACCTTTTGTGATGGCAACATCATCAATCACTACTTCTGTGACATACCCCCTCTCCTGGAGCTCTCCTGCACAAGTACAGCCATCAATGAGCTGGTGGTTTTCATCGTGGTGGGTGTCAGCGTGATAGTACCCAGTCTCACCATCTTTATTTCTTACACCTTGATCCTCTCTAACATCCTTCGCATCCATTCTACAAAGGGCAGGTCAAAGGCCCTCAGCACTTGCAGCTCACACATGATTGCTGTTTCTCTGTTCTTCGGTTCATCATCATTCATATACTTTAAGTCTTCTCCTGTTGGGTCAGTGGATCAAGATAAGATATCCACCGTGTTTTATACTGTTGCAATTCCCATGATGAATCCTTTCATTTACAGTTTGAGAAACAAAGATGTTAAACTTGCACTGAGTAAGACTTTGAAGAAAAGGTGTTCACTTAAATAGAAGATGTATTGATCTATATGTTGAATCTGCATATGGGCATGTACACGGTGTATGTATGTAAGACATGGAGGGAGGAATTCATCATTCCATAAGACGCAAATGATTAAATAATAGAGAAAGTGAAATCAATTACAGAAATAGTTTCTTAAGTACAGATATGGAAAGTAAACGAGAGAGAAGAGAAAGTTTTTATTTTCTAGTTTATTTACAGAAATTATTAGATTTTAAGGAGAAAAAGAGGGATGATGATAAATCCAGAAAAGGCAAGGCAGTCTAATTTTGGATTTGAACTTTTCTAGAGTTACTGTGTAGCTCTATCCTGGAAATAACTGACTTACAGCCAACCATTTGCATATTTATTGAATAAATTTCTATTAATCACTGGAGAAGCTTTTGTCTGGGGAATTTTCTGGTTTTGAAAAGGACAGAGACTTGGGGCACGATCTTCTTATTTCAATTTCTGGTCTCTTCTGATTTTATTCTTAAGGAAGGCCATAGATTTTCCTCTGATTATAGTTACTAAGGGCAGGAACTTGGGTGACATCTGTAACAGTCAGAATAAGGCAAAGCTACTTGAAATTTTTATATCATTGATGTGACAACATGATTAGGAGCATGTTCTGGATGTCTCTTTGTATACTGAACTGTCCCTAAAGTCACAGAGATCTGGTTACCTCGGCCTCCCAAGTGCTGGGATTAAAGGTGTGTGCCACCACTGCCTAGTTTTGTCTTGGAATTTTAAATAGTACAAATGCTTTATTTATTAATAAAGAAATATAAACTTAAATTTATCCTGTACTAAGATTATTTTAAAAATAAAAGTAAGATGGTGAAGAAGGCACTAATTATCTCTGGTCTCCAAAGTCTGAGTGGTTACAATAAGATAGGTATCAGGTTCAAATGAGCAAGAAAATCCAGTAGATGAAGAACAACTAAACGACAATGTATATGAATATACTGGGAGAGTGCTGTAGACACCCTTCCATAACAGAGATGGTGCAGAGACTTGCTATGTCTTTACTTCTGTTGCCTGGTCAGGACAGACTGTTCTAAGGAATGGATGTGCACCTGAGTCTGCTGACATGCCAGACAATAGAGCTTTCCAGGAAGATCGAAGAACTATACATATACTTTTAGATGCAGGAACAATTTTGATGCTCATGAGACACAAGATATAGGTGATTGTCTCTGGTGTAGTAGAAAAGTTGTACGCATAGAAGTATGTGGCATAGAGGAAAATAATTAGGGCATAAGGTCAATATATTTGGGCTGAAGGAAAAAGAGTAGTTTGTTTATTTTCATTTTTTATGACAGTTCTAAGGATTGAGTGGAAAGCTTTTTAAATGCTAGACAATGTCTTATTACATCCTCACACCCTGATATTAAAACAGTAAAATTCCAGGTGGTACTAGTCACACAAAGGACTTAGCTCTTTGTTTTTATTTTTGGTGCAGGGTCATCTATTGCTTAGGATGTTCTTGAACTGCTTATCTTAAACAATTCTAGTGTACCAAACTCCTAAATAACCAGAATTACAACTTTTCTCACTTGTTGAGAAACCATGTCTGTGTTTATTTATAATCAACCTTAGACATTTCAAGAGCCATTTGCTGTTAAAGCTATGAAGTAACACACTGGAAGTAACATGGAATTGCTATGGCCTACAGCAGAGCTGAGTTTTCCTTGACTAATTCTGTGTACATGAAAAAAATGAGTGAGAGGCACGTCAACTCAAGCAGAAGCATAAGATAGGTTGGGTCATCTTTTCAAAAAAGATTTATTTATTTTTACATGTTTTGGTATTTTGCCTGCATGTATGTCTGTGTGGGTGGTGGGCAATGAACCCTGCTCTTCTGGAAGGGTAGCCAGTGCTCTTAAGTGCTTGAGCCATCTCTCTGGCCCCAGGTTGGAATATCTTTTTGTTTTCCTGTGCAAGTGTCTACACTTGGAGAGACCACTGAATTTGGACGTATGCAATATGATTTTGAGGAAAGGTACTACAAGTTTTATTATTGGTGTTTTCTTAGTATTTATGTTTTTATATTAATGTTTGTTTAGCAGTAATTACCTCCATGAAAGTGTGCACAAGGAAGGCATTTGATAGACACTGATTCTTTCCTTTGGCTCAGAAAGTAATTAAAAACATAATAACAGTATGAGATGTCTGTCTTCATTTGTCTTTGTCTCTTCTTTGGGTCAACTAGTTGCTTACCTCTGCATGCAGGCATGTTAATTATTTGATTGTTCTCCCCTAGTAATTGGTTCTTCTTAATTTATCTTAACTCCCTTCAAGACAGAATTTCCAGAAATAAGAAAAACTGAGGTATCTTTCTCTCAACTTTCACAATGTTCCATTTCAGACTTCCATTTGTCTGTTCATCTATCTATCTATCATCTATCTATCTATCTATCTATCTATCTATCTATCTATCTATCTATCTATCTATCTATCATCTATCTATCTATCT
>NC_022012.1:33780731-33789575 GCF_000317375.1 Microtus ochrogaster | reverse complement strand
ATCTATCTATCATCTATCTATCTATCTATCTATCTATCTATCTATCTATCTATCTATCTATCTATCTATCTATCTATCTATCTCTCTATCTATATTTTGGCTTTTTGAGACAGGGTATCTCTGTGTAACAGTCTTGGCTGTCCTGAAACTTACTTTGTAGACCAGGCTGGACTCAGATTCACAGAGATCCACCTGCCTCTGCCTCCTGAGTATTGGAATTAAAGGCATGTGCCACCACCACCAGACAACATGTCTTTAGTTATTGCCCTACACCTGCCATTAAAGTGGATGACAGAATTAGGAGACACATCACTCATGATGAAGTCACCTCTAATTAGAGGTGATCGTGATAATATATTGTCTTTACAAGTGGCAAGAAATTTTCCAGAGCTCTCTTTCAGAACCAGAAGTAACATCATGATCCACATTTTGACTTTCATTGCTTAATTATGCAAATTCACCTTTGAACAATTTATTCTTATAGTTAAACCTAAAATTCATATCACTATTCTAAAGATAGCCTGAAATACCTAATTTCCATCTTCCGAAATACCCATTCTAATTAACCTGTTTCCCCATCTTTTAACGGTTAGTTTTATTTCCTTTCTGGGGGTGACTTAATATACCAGATATAATGAATGTCTGGAATCAGGACTCTTGTGTAGGACTTGGATTGCCAAAGCCTCTCATCAAAGGAGAGTATTTAGAGCTAGGCCTCTAGGCAGGGGATAAGATAAAATGAGGTCTTTATCCTGGGTCCTAATTTAAACTGACTGATATTCTTTTAAGGAGAGAAAACAGGAGCTGGAGAGATGGCTTCGTAGATAAAGGGGTTTCTGGACAAGTGTGAAACTGGGCATTGTAGAAAGCATCCATAATCTCAGTGTTCCTTTGATGAGACAAATGGGAGAGAGAAAAGAATCCCTGGATGTTCCTTTGCCAGTCTCATGGGCAGTCGTAACCAACAAAGACTCTGTCTTTAGAAAGATGGAAAGATGACCCAAACCTCTGGTTGCCTGTGTTGTTGACCTTCACATGCATGCCAGAAGACATGTGTGTTTACACTCACACATACACATAGCACATACAGTATACATGAGCACATGAAAAACCTCAAACATTCCTACTAGAGTTCCTACATAGAACAAGGTAAATATGTCCATTCTCCACTCTTGTTCAATGCAGTACTTGAAGTCTTTGCTAGAAGAATAAGACAGCTGTAGGAGATCAAGGGGATAAAAATAGAGAAATAAGTAATCAAAATATTCTTATTTGTAGATGGTATGATTTTACATATAAGAAACTCTGAAACCTAAAGACTCTATCAGAAAATACAGTTGACAAACATTCAGCAAAATAGCAGGTACAAATTTAACACAAAGTAAGTAACCTTTCTATATTCCAACAACTTTATTGAGAAAGAAATCAGGGTAATAATTTCATATATATTAGTTTCAAAAATATATTGGAGTAAATCTAACCAATGAAGATACTTGTGCAAGGAAAATGTTAAGACACTGAATAAGACTCCAGAAGATGGAATGATCTTGCATGTTCATGATTTGCTACAGTTAATATTGTGAAAATGGCCATCTTATCAAAAGCAATCTACAGATTGCTCCCCATCAGAATGAGAAAGAAAGCTAATCTTAAAATTTACATGGAAATACAAAGACATACCTGATCAAAGCATTATGATTTGTTAATCCATATTTTGGGGAGCATTGCTTAATTATGCAAATTCATCTTTGAATAATTTATTCCTCTAGCTAAACCTAAAATTTCTGATTCCTGCTGTAGCAAATCATACAGCCAATAGCCTTTAAGTTAATTGCCCACTGGGAATGTGGCCTTTTATACTACTTATGCCGATGTAAACCACGTGTCCAGCCTCTTTTTTTTTGGCTGTGGGATTCTGTTTCTGTTCTACGTTCCAGCAGAGGATTCTGATTTGTGAGTCTACACCTAAATAAATAACCATCTATTTTCTAAATTCTGAGCTAGTGTGGGATTTCTTTTAAGTGTCTTTCTTCAGATTCCAAGTTACACTACAGAATTATACAACTAAAGCCAGCATGACATTGGCATAAAACCAGAACACACATTCCCATAAAGTGATAGAATTTCAGACCAAACATAAGTTCACATGATTGCAACCACCCCAGGTGTAAAAATTTATTTATTATTTATTAATTTTAGCATTTCAACCACAGAGCTCCCTACCAACCCCCCTCTCGCCCCTTTCTTTTCCCCTCACCAGTCTATCCACTATCCAAACCTCCTAAAGGGTAAGGTACATTAGGTTGAGGCAGGACCAAGCTACCTCCTCCATGCATCAAAGTTAAGCAAGGCATCTCACCATAGTGAATGGATTCCAAAAAGCTATTAATGCACCAGTGATAGATGTAACTCTTCCCACTGTCAGGGACCTCTCAAAGAGACCAAGATACACAACTATCTCTCACATGTAGAGGGCCTAGTTTGGTTCCATGCAGGCTCCACAGATGTCAGTCTAGAGTTTGTGAGCTCCCATGAGTTTTGTTCAGCTGTCTCTGTAGATGTCCCCATCATGATCTTGACCTCCTTTGTCATATAATCCTTTTTCCCTGTCTTCTATTAGACTCCCAAAATTTGGTCTGGTACTTGGTTGTGGATCTCTGCACCTGGTTCTGTTAGTTGTTGAATTAAGGCTTTATGATGAAAGTTGGGGTATTCACCAATCTGATTGCAGAGGATGGCCAATTCAGAAACCTCTTCATTATTGAGAGGAGTTTTTTCCTGAGGTCATCCTTATGGGTTCCTGGAAATTTCTTGAGCACAAGGTCTCTCCATAACTCCATAATGGCTCCCTTTATCAAGATGTCTCTTTCATTGCCCCTCCAATCCATCCCTCCCCAACTCGATCATTCCATTCCCTCATTTTCTTATTCCACATCCCCTCCCCTCTATCATCTCTCCTTGCCCCCAATTTACCCAGGGGATCTCATCTAATTCCCCTTTCCAGGAAGATCAAAGAGGAGTCTTAGGGTCCTCCTTGTTACCTAGCTTTTCTGAAACTGTGGATTGTAGTCTGGTTATCCTTTGCTTTATATCTAGTATCCACTTATGAGTGTGAACATACTGTGTTTGCCTTTTTGAGTTTGGGTTACCTCACTAAGGATGGTTTTTTTCCCCCTAATTCTATCCATTTGCCTGCAAATTTCATGATGACATTGATTTTACAGCCTTGCAATACTCCATTGCATAAATGGAGCACATTTTCTTTATCCATTCTTTAGTTGAGGGACATTATGTTGCTTCCAGGTTCTGGCTATTACAAACAATGCTGCTATGAACATTATTGAGTGAGTGTCCTTGTGTTATGATTGAGCATCCTTTGAGTATATGCTCAAGAGTGGTATCACTAGGTCTTGAGGTAGACTGAGTCCCAATTTTCTGAGAAATTGTCATACTGATTTCTGAAGTGGCTGTACAAGTTTGCACTCACACCAGCAGTGGAGGAGTGTTCCCCTTACTCCACATCCTCTTCAACCAACATAAGCTATCCTCAGTACTTTTGATCTTAGTTATTCTGACAGGTCTAAGATGGAATCTTAGAGTTGTTTTGATTTAACTTTCCCTGATGATTAAAGATGTTGAGCAATTTCTTAAATGTCTTTCGGCCATTTGAGAATCTCCTGTTGAGAATTCTCTGTTTAGATCTTTACTCCTTCTTTAAATTGGATTATTTTGTTTTTTTAATGTCGAATTTCTTGAGTTCTTTATACATTTTGGAGATCAGCCCTCTGTCAAATGTGGAGTTGGTGAAGATATTTTCCCATTCAGTGGGCCATCATTTTATCTTATTGATTATGTCCTTTGCCTTACAGAAACTTCTCAGTTTCATAAGGTCAGATTTATTTATTGTTGCTCTCAGTGTCTGTGCTCCTGGAGTTATATTTAGGAAAAAGGCACTGTTTTGTCTTATTTAGTGTGTCCTTTGCCTTAGAGAAACTTTAAGTTTTAGGAGGTACCATTTATTGATTGTTTCTTTCAATGTCTGTGCTTCAAGAGTTATATTTAGGAAGTGATCTCCTGTGCCAATACATTCAAGGCCCACTTCCTACTTTCTCTTCTATCAGGTTCAGTGTAACTGGATTTATGCTAAGGTCTTTGGTCTACTTGGACTTGAATCTTGTGCATGGTGATATATATGTAATCTTCTACATGCTGCCAGCACCACTTGTTGATATGCTTTCTTTTTTTTATTGTAAAATTCAGTTGAGTCATGACATCTACTACCTTATTTTCTGTTAAGTTTCTGTCTGGAAGACCTGTCCATTGGTAAGAGTGGGGTGTTGAAGTCTTCCACTATTAGTGTGTGGAGATTGATGTGAAATTTAAACTTTAGTAATGTTTCTTTTACACACGACATACTTAAAGAATTGGGACTTCATCTTGATAGACTTTTTGTGATGAATATAAAATGTCTTTCTACATCTCTTTCTATTGCTTTTAGTTTACAGTCTTATTTTGTTAGATATAAAGATAGATGATGACACCAGCTTGCTTCTTAGGACAATTTGATTGGAAAGTCTTTTTACTTTTATTCTGAGGTAATGTCTGTCATTGAATTTGAGGTATGTTTCTTGTAAAGGAAAGGATATGGTCAACAAGACAAAAATGACAGCCTACAGAATAGGAAGAGATCTCCACTAACCCCACATCAGACAGAGATCTCCTCTCCAAAATATACAAAGAACTCAAGAAATTGGTCATCAAAAGAACAAATAATCTAATAAAAAATGGAGTACAGACCTAAACAGAGACCTCTCAACAGAGAAATCTAAAATGACTGAAAGACACTTAAGGAAATGTTCAACATCCTTAGTCATAAGAGAAATGCAAATAAAAAACAACTCTGAGATTCCATCTTACACCTGTAAGATTGGCCAAGATAAAAAAACACTGATGACTACTTATGCTGGAGAGGTTGTAGAGTAAAGGGAACACTTCAGCATTGCTGGTGGAAATGCAAGCTGGTACAGCCCCTTTGGATGTCAGTGTGGCAATTTCTCAGAAAATTAGGAAACAACCTTCCTCAAGACCCAGTAATACCATTTTTGGGTATATATCCAAAGAATGCTCAATCGTACCACAAGGTCATGTGCTCAGCTATGTTCATAGCAGCATTGTTTGTCATAGCCAGACCCTGGAAACAAACTAAATGCCCCTCAACCAAAGAATGGATAAGGAAAATGCAGTACATTTAAACAATGGAGTACTACACAGCAGAAAAAAGTAATGACATCTTGAATTTTTCTGGAAAATGGATGGAACATGAAAACATTATTTTGAGTGAGATAACCCAGACACAGAAAGACAATTATTACATGTATTCACTCATAGATGATTTTAAGACATAAAGCAAAGAAGACCTACAAACCACAATCCCAGAGAACTTAGACAACAGTGAGGACACTAAGAAAGACTTACATAGATCTAGTCTACATGGGAAGTAGAAAAAGACAAGATCTCCTGAGTAAATTGGGAGCATGTGGACCTTGGGGGAGGATTGAAGTGGGAAGGAAGAGACAGGGAGGGCAGCAGAGAAAAATGTAGAGCTCAGTAATATATATATATATATATATATATATATATATATATATAATTTATATATATATATTATACTACCATTTTATATCAGTTTTATATATCAAGTATATGGTAGTAAATATAACATATTATAAATGCCAAAACAGAGAACCAAACCGAACAAAACAATAATAAATATTGATGAATGTGGACACAGGACTTGTAGGGTAGAAGGGCATGCTGTAGATGGGTAAGGAGATTAGAAAAATGGGTTGTTATGAGTACAGGACAGGAACAAAATCAATTTAATAAATAAGCATACATGGTGACTGAAATAGTGGGGAGGTCTGGGGGACATTGCTTGTTGGATAGAGATATTTACCATTCCAAGTGGTCACCACTAATAATATAGAATTTGAGGAGCCTGGGACTTTGATCCTGCCTCTGCTATTTATGTTTCATTAAGTGCCCTGTGAACCTGAGACTTCTCATGTGTAAAATATCAATTGATGATGTTATTTGTGTGCATGATGACCATAAAACTTGCTCAAAATAGTGAAAATATTTAGTTTATATGGTTTCAATATGAATTAAATAATGTTTCTTTCATTTGTTTTCTTTTTAACATAATACTTTAAAACTGTATCTTTTAATGAATTGCATATTTAATCTCCTCTTTTGAACTAATGTTTAATGACATTAGATAGCTAAGTATCTGTTAAATTAAATGAATTTATTTATGTAAGTTAAGCTTACGTAAATGTTTTCTTGGTTGAGGTATGCTAACGTCAAATGAAATGATGAGGTTAAAGTTTCAACATTAATAAATTGTGACGTGGAGTCATGCAAAGCTGCAACTGCATTCAAGATGATCAGTGTAGCAACTGACCTTAACCTATGTGTAACATTTGTTTTTAAATTCTACTTTATTCTATTTCTAGAAAAAAATAGCAAAAATTTATACACTTAAAATTAAAAAAAAATAAATTTAAAATGTATTGAATAGTCTTAGAAGACATTAGCTGTAACACAGTAAATGAATGGAGAATTTGAAGGCAAATCAAGGACAATATGGTAGAAAAACGAATAACAAGAAGAACAAACACATCTATTAACCAAATATCAATAGAGACTTGAGACGAGGAGCTCTGCCGAACATCCCTGTGTTTGGTATTGCCAAAAGCAAAGATATGATTGCAAGAACGAAAGAAAATTTTGAAGCTTTCATGTATTAAAATTTTTCAAATTTGAGGCTTTATCCAGCAATGTATGGAAACATATGCAGAGACCCACAGCCAAGGTAAACCTTGGAGGATCCTGCAGAAGATGGAGAGGAAGGATTCTAAGAGTCAGAAGGGTCAAGGACAGCACAAGAAAATCCACAGAATCAGCTAACCTGAGCTCATAGGAGCTCACAGAGACTGAGCCAACAATTAGGAATCTTGCATGGGACTGACCTAAGCCCTCTGCATATATATGGCAGTTGTGTGGCTTGGTCTTCTTATGGGACTCCTAACAGTGGGAGCAGGTGCTCTCTCTGACTCCTTTGCCTGCTTTTGGGACCTTTATTATCATGTTGGGTGGCTTTGTCCAGCCTTCACATGATATGCCATGTTTGGTTGATATCTGTGGAAGGCCTGACCTCCTCTAAATAAAAGCTAAAAGGAGTGGTGGGTGGATGGTTATAGGGCAGAATGGAGGTTGGGAATACTGAAAGGAATGGAAGGAGAGGCAATAGCAGCCGGGTTGCAAAAATGAATAAATAAAAAAATATATTTAAAAATAAATAAAAGTATTCTCAAAGTTGAGAGACATAAGCTCAATATCTGGCAAAATTAATTACATATCAACAGATGAATGGATTATGAAAATCTGGCACATAAATAAAATGGAATACTATTCAATTCTAAAGAAGAATGGAATAACAACATTGATTTCTTTCTTCCAAACACAGTCTTCTTTCATTAAAGACGGGTACAAAAATCTTGCTTTTAACTCTACCATTATACACCTCAATAATATTCTGTTAGCAGTCTACCTCGTCATAGCTTCTTTACAGTCTCTATTTCTTTTTTATAATATTTTGGGTTTACTTTAATTTACATGGAAAATATTAGAAATGAATACCTGATATGAATGCAGACTGGATGCAAAGTTATAAAAGAATTTTATATAACAGAATGGATGCAAAGTTATAAAAGAATTTTATATAACAGAATATTTTTCAAAGAAATGGTATTTTATTTAGTCACAATGCTGCCAGTTATGAAAAGGAACACAGTTTTTTTCTTTTTTCTTTTTAGATCTTCATGTTACTTAAAGAATAGCCTAGAAACCATCTCTACTGGCATGTTAATCCCTGGGAGAAATTGCTGCCACTCAGTTGCTAGCATCTGAATTCCCTGCACATGCTCTGCCTTCCAGAGTATTATGAAATTCTGAATATGAGCTGTTTGCTATAAGGCAGGATATCAATTAATCCTACTTTCCAGCAATTTTGTTTAACTTCTTTCTTGTCTTGGAATTTCTCATGTTAACATTCTTTAGTCATGTTTACAGGAGAACCTTCCTTGCAAATTGTCCTAGACAATAGTTTATTTTTGTTCTATTTCCTGTTCACTTGACAGATGTTAATCATATAAAAGCATAAGTCAGAGGCGGCCCTGTTTAGGTACTGAGGAGTTCCATCTGGACAGGCGACCCACCCAGAGAGGATCTCGCCCCTCCTGCCAGGTTTTTTTCTTTTGTTCTTGGATCATCAGGCTACCAGGAGGCCCTGTTTAGTTACTGAGGAGTTCCATCTGGACGGGTGAGTGTGTGCTTTCCAGGGGCGGATTGTCCCGGAAGAGAGCACAAACCCCCCTCACCCAGCTCTTTCTGCAGGGCTGTCTCTCTTTTGCACGACCCAGCCCCCCAGCACCCCTCCCCAACCCTGCCCTGCTGTATGCTAGGACCAGTGCTCAAGAACAGTTTTAAGCTCCTATACTAAGGCTACCCACCCAGAGCGGTGAGTGCCTGCCTACTGGGCAGGCCTCAGGGTCCCCTGTAAGGGAGCCCAGGCACAGTCAGTTCATGCATGCGCCAGGCTCTCCTGTGCTCTTCTGAATTCCGCCCCACCCCCTTGCTCCATTCATCTTTTTGTCACTGGATCATTGGGCTACCTGGTGGCCTTGTTTAGTTGCTGAGGAATCCCATCTGGACGGGTGAGTGTGTGCTATCCAGGGGCGGATTGTCCTGGAAGAGAGCACAAACCCCCCTCCCCCAGCTCCT
>NC_022012.1:33774255-33775304 GCF_000317375.1 Microtus ochrogaster | reverse complement strand
AAATGACAAACTTAGATGACTATCTATATAATTCTCAATATCTATCTAACTTAAAGACTAAGACAATAAACAATTGTGTAACAAATGAGGATCATGACCTCCAAATGTAAACACTGTACAAATATATTGCAATATGGTAAATATATATCAATACACAAACAATATATAAGTATCTTAATCAGAGGTAGAAATGTACACTGCAATATGGTAAATATATATCAATACACAAACATTATATAAGTATCTTAATCAGAGGTAGAAATGTACACTGCAATATGGTAAATATATACAATATATATATCAATACAATATATGTCAATACATAAAAAATGTTTTAAACAGAGATAGAAACATGTATGCATACAATAGTCAATATAATTTAACTTTTTATCAATGTACAAGAATCGATATCAATATATTTGTCCAAAAGCAGTAACTCACAATTATAAATCTATTATCCCATCATTCCCTCTTTTTTTTTTCATAATGATCCCTGAGCTTACAAAATTTCTCCCCCAACCTCCCAACCCCTAAATGATGTCCCTAAACCCAGGGGCAAACTTTACTGGGAGAGGGGACTTCGTCCTCTAGAATTACTTCCAGCTGTCCTGGGGGCGACGTTCTTTCTGGGGGATCCTGTGAAAGTAAAAGGATGCTTAAATTTCAAGACCAATGTCTTTTAAAATTGCAAATAGTCTCTGAGTATTTTGTGGAGGTCTGCCAGAATGTTGTACAAGATGTGCACCATTTCAGCTAACCAAGTTGGGATCCTCTTGTGCAGCCCTGCCGCTCCTATTTCAAAAATAATGGGATCAAGGGGATTCGAATGGGAAAGGAAGAAGTTAAACTTTCATTATTTGCAGATGATATGATAGTCTACATAAGCGACCCCCAAAACCTCCACCAAAGAACTTTTACAGCTAATAAACACCTTTAGTAATGTGGCAGGATAGAAGATCAACTCCAAAAAATCAGTCGCCCTCTTATACACAAAGGATATGGAAGCAGAGAGGGAAATCAGAGAAGCTTCACCTTTCACGATAGCCACA
>NC_022012.1:33739694-33771970 GCF_000317375.1 Microtus ochrogaster | reverse complement strand
GACAATGGCACAGGGTTTTGATCCTACTTCATGTTCTGGCTTTGTGGGAGCCTAGCCAGTTTGGATGTTCACCTTCCTAGACATGGACGGAGCGGGGAGGACCTTGGACTTTCCACAGGGCAGGGAACCCTGACTGCTCTTTGGACTGGAGAAGGAGGGATAGAGGAGTGGGGGGAGGGGGAGAAGGGTGGGAGGAGGGGGAGGGAAATAGGAGGTTGGGAGGAGGGGGAAACTTTTTTTTTCCTTTTCTCAATAAAAAAAAAGAAAAAGTCAAGAAAAAGCATAAGTCACTTACTAGCTATGTTGTAGGGAGGCAGAGGAAATAATTGCCTTAAATAGTTATCTTCATTTTGCCAAGTGTTTTTCATTTTTATTAATATAAATTAATTCTCAAGTCCTCTTTTACATTCAAAATTTAATTGTAGCTACAATAGTACAATTAGTTATACCACACTTGCCAAATCTTATAATAAAATTAAAAAATTTTGGATTAATATTTTCCACTCCAGTATTGTTATTTGGCATCTTTGCTATGGATAATGTATTTGTGCCTTGTTTCATTTCTACAAGGCAATCACATGAAGGAACATATATTTTACTGATTTAAATATTTTGTTTAGTAGTTTTGTTTGGAGCACTTAATGGTATAAAGCCTCTGACAGGTCTTACAATGGTAATATGTATACAAAATATTTAATAAATAAAGGCAAGATATCTATCAGCACAGTTATTTAGGCTTATAATTAGCTGAAGTCATGACCATTGTCAAGAGGAAGAGAAGAACTCAAGAGATTGAAGGATTCTTACTGGGTAGACAGATATATATAAGGCAAAAGGCTCAAGGAAAAAATCATAACAACTTTGAGATCTTACACTTGTCAGAATGGTTAAAATCAAAAGCACCAATGATACCTTATGCTGGAGAGGATGTAAAGTAAGGGGAGCACTCATCCATTGTTGGTGGGAATGCAAACTTGTGCAACCACTTTGGAAATAAATGTGGAAGTTTCTCAGAAAATTTGGAGTCAACCTACCTTAGGATCCAGCAATACCACTCTTGGAAATATGCCCAAAAGATGCCCAATCATACTACAAAAGCATTTGTTCAACTATGTTCATAGTAGCATTATTTGTAATAGCCAGAACCTGGAAAAATATCACCATTGCAGTTGTGTGCCTAGTCTTCTATAATTCAGCCTTGATTTTCCAGGAGGCAGTTATTTAACAAGACTGAGGAAAGTGCAGGATGGAACCAGGGTCTTGTCTTGCCACTGTCCTCACTCTGTGATGGAGTTTGCTCTGATGGGCATGATGAGCCTCCTAAGTTACTTTCATCCTTACTACAGCTGTATCAGTAACTGTCAGTGCTGTAACAAGGGGAATAAGACTGATTTCTGCATGGATGCTGAGCTTAACTGCATATCTTAGTCTTGTCATATTCCCTATATGCTATCCATTTCTAGGAAACATTTATAAAACACTAGGCACAATTCAAAGACTAGGGAATCTTGACCATAAAATCCAAAATGGTTCCTGAATGTTGAACAGGTGAGTTTGACTACCTTTAAGGTACTGTCACATTGCAAAAATGTGTGATCTTTGAAGTCATATATATTCGAGTTGATGTTGTAGCTTTAGCTCTTAAATTTGCATGATCTTGAGAAAGTTTGTTTTCACAGGTCATAGGTACCCCATCTGCAGGTAGATAGAAAAATAAAAATGTCCCTTGAAATAAATAAATTCCTGATGAGCAGTAATCTAGATAACACAACCAGAAAACTACCTCTAGAAAATGGAATTGAGAGCAGATTATAGTTATGGTACGAGACAAGGTTCTCTAGAAGATGAGAGCAGATAGAATGAATTAATTTTAAAATAGGTCTTATTAGGTTGACTTACATGGTACATTTTCTGTAGTTCAACAATGCTAGATTCACAATAGAAGGGTAAAGAATTCTGTAGATGCTCAGTCCATGAAGCTGGAAGTCCCAGCACTTCCAATCTGGCTCTGTAGGCCTGGATGGTTATTAAAGAGTTGCTGATCTTCAGTCTGCTTCAGAAGCCCGAAGAGTCTAGTTCTAGCATCAGTGAGGGAGTGTAGCTTTTGGAGCAAGAGAGTAAACAAACTTGCTAGCAAGAGTGAAGGCAAGCAGGCAAAAATCAATAATTCTATTCTTGTCTCAGTGTCTTTTCATTGGACAGCCATCAAAAGGTATTGTACACATTAATGGTGGATCTTTCTATTTCAAATAATGTGATCAAGAAAATCCTTCAAAGGTGTGCTTGTCAGTTGTCCATTTAGTTGACACCAGATCCAGTCAAGTTGGAGATCAATAATATCCATCAAGATTATTATTCTCACCCTAATATGCATTCAATTATTCTTCATAAATAAATATATGAAGACAACTTGGAATTTACAAGACCTTATCCACGTTAACAAATTTAACCCATTTGATATTTATTGTATTGCAATAGTATATTAACTGGTCATTCTACAACTTATTTTCTTTTGATATAAAACATATCAAAGAGAGTGGCTTGTTTGGCTGAGGCTATTTCTACAGAAGAACAGTACAATTAAAGAGATAAAGTGCTGTGTGCATAAAGTGTTTAGCTTTACAGTCAAGGCACATTTATCTAAAGATTATATCAGTCACTCATCCTGAAAGCCATCACAATTCCTCCCACCTTATAGCAAATTACAGTTAGAAGAATCTTGATGTATTTGTCACCTTATTATCTAAAAAAAATCTGTTCTTGTGGTTGTTCTATAAGTAAAGTACTTCACCAATGGAAAATGCCAAAATCTTGCCAATTATCTCATTCAGACCTTCTAAAATCCCAAAAGGAAATTACTTTTAATTTTCTTTTTAAACTAAAGCTACCGGTATATAAGATTTTTACAAAATGTTCTATCTATTGAGTAGTGAATTCAAATTCTGGGATCTGGGTGACTTCCGAGGCCTCCAAATCCCGTGTTTGTTATTTCACCTTACGAGTCTTGTCTTAGGTATCACTACCTGGAATGGAAACAGTTAATATAATGACTTTCTAAGTGATGGTGGACAAGCCACAATTCTCACTGGAGTTTAATTTAATCATGATAAAATTTAGCCTCTTCTCTTAAAAAAATCAGGTGAGAGATGACAGAAATTTGGACCTTGTATTTTTGCTTTAAGAATTAGTAGAAGATATACAGTCAATGCAATTACTTTACAGAAACACTAAAACAAGCAAGGGTTTGAACAACATTTGCATACCTCTGAGCTTAGGTGTCAGAAACACTTAAAAGTGTCACCTCTCTAGTTTGATTTTATTAGTGAAGAGTTTGTTAAGGTGATGCTGAGGCAGATCAAAGAGAGGACATGTGGCCCAGTCGATACTCAGCAGTTTCCTCCTTGAGTGGTTGCCATCGTTGTTTTCCTGACAGGCAAGGGGCACAGCGACAGGTTCAGGTTGGGGGCTTGGGCTGCCCGCTGGTGACTCTCAGGAGCCTCTACACACCAACCTTTTCAAAGCCTGCTTGACCTCCTTGTTTCTCAGTGTGTAAATGAAAGGATTGAGCATTGGTGTGATTATTGTGTAGAAGACAGCAGGGGCTCCTGCCCCTGCGCCAGTGGAGCTTGGCTGCAGGTAGATGCAGACAGGGGGCATGTAGTATAGGAGCACCACTGTGAGATGCGCTGTGCAAGTGGAGAAGGCTCGCTGCCTTCCCTCTGCGGTGCGGATGCGCAGCACCGCAGCCACGATGAAGACATAGGAGATGATGATGAGGATGAGGCAGCCCGCAGCTACCACGCCAATGTTTGCCAGCATGACAAGCTCATTAATGGTGGTGTCTGCACAGGCCAGCTTCAACACTGGAGGGATGTCACAGAAGAAATAGGCGATATGGTGCGGTCCACAATACAGCAGGTGGAAGGTGAGGGAAGTGTGAATTGCAGAGTGCACAGCACCTGTGGCCCACGTGCTCCCAGCCAGCCCTGCACACACCCGTCTGTTCATGGCCACTGGATAGTGCAGGGGCTGACAGATAGCCAGGTAACGGTCATAGGCCATGACTGTGTATAAAAAGCACTCAGTGCTGGCCAGGAAGTGGAAACAATAAAGTTGTATAGCACAGCAGTGGAAGGAGATCACTTTCCCATCCAAAGTCACCAGGCCTGCCATGACCTTGGGAACTGTTACTGTAGACAGACATGCATCCAGGAAGGAGAGGTGGCCCAGGAAGTGGTACATGGGGGAGCGGAGATGAGGGTCGGAGCCCACAGTAAGGAGAATGAGGAGATTGCCAGTCACAGTGATGCTGTAGATGAGGAGGAAGAGGAGGAAGAAGAGGCCAGGGTGCTCAGCTGTGTACATCAGACCCTGTAGGATGAAGTGACTTACCATAGTCTGGTTGAGGTACTCGGTCTTCACAGCCATCTTCTCATTCCCCGTTCAATAAAACTGACTGTAAAAGAGTAAATATCTTCTCTTTTCCCTCAAATGTCTGTATTGTTTAGTGCATCCCAGTTTTCCTTGGCTCACAAGGTAAAAAAAAATACTAACAGGTTAAATTCAGCTTTGTCTGTACTTAAGTTTTTACATCACATGTTCTTACAAGCAAATGAAGTTTGGAAGGCATGGCCTATATTCTTGTGGGGTACATAATGTATTATGAGGATTGTCTGTAGAAATACAGCCCGTAAATTAATTATGCAAACACAAAGTACAAATCCTGCTGCCATTGAGTAAGTGATTTTGGCATGTTCTCCAAAACAGTGATGCTCCTGCCTCCTAATTTCCTCTGCTGTGCTCTACATGCACCCAGCCTCATACTTAATTGCTGTTTGTCATCTGGGAATAGCATCCATCTTTGGACTTGTCTAGAATCAAAGGACTGTTACATCAGCTAGGACCTGATCCTCCCACCCATTTCTCCCTCAGAGGGAGCTCTTTGGAATGTTAACTACCCACAACTCTCAGGAGTATGACAATGAGGCCCGTGAGAACAAACTATATAATTATGCAAACCAATTGTTTAGTATAGTTCATGTTTTCCTTACAACACTTTTTTCTTTCCATTGTGATTAACAACATTATTGTGGGTGTCTGAGTGTTTTCTCTTCGTGGGAACTAATGAAGAAAAGAGGGGGTGAGAAGCTCAAGAAGTAAAAAGTTGCCTGTATCCTTTGTGCCTTTCTTTCCTTTCTCCTATTCCAAGAAGTTTTGTATTTCTAAATGAAAAGAATTTCAAAATACACATTTTCTCATAATAAAAAAGAGGAAGTTATCTTCTTCAATTTTATCATCCAAATGTGTTAGTTGATGTATCTTCATCTCTGCTATAATTTCTCTCCAATACAATCATGACTTTCTCCTTCCAAACATGAACATAACACCTCCAATATTCACCTTTCTTAATTTATTCTATGGTCTTCAAGTCTGGTTGGTCGACCTGTTAAACACTAGTTATCACTGCTGTACATTCCCATGGGCCCCTGCACTGCAGCCAGAAAGAATATCTCAGAAAAATAGAGTTATGAAAATTTCTTCTCTGAGGTCTAGACTTTTTCTGTCTTAGAGTAAATAAGAAAACACACGCTTCCTAATTGTAACTTTTAAAAAAAAGTGAAAAGGCACAGGCTTTCCTGATGGTAACCTTCTCTTTTACTTCATCTTGAGTAATTTCTCTTTCTCCGCACTCTCACTACACAGTTACATTTTTTTACATACAGTTACATATCTCTCTTTACATACATACATCTCTGTCCTTCGCAGCCATACATCTTTAAACATATTTACATCTATTTTTACACAGATTATCTTCACAGTATCCATATATTTTCCATACATTTTCTACACTACTATATAAGTTTACACTTCCTTACTCAGCCACATCTCTCTCCACACAGTTACATTCCCTACACAGCCATATACTTCTTCTGCATAGCTATATCTACTCAGCTCTCTCATAAATACAGGCTCATCTTTCTACAGATACAACTCTCCTACATACATATCTCTTCTATATAGCTACATTTTCTGTATTTCGCTACCCATTCAGCTACATCTCCTCACATTTCTCTCTTACTACTTCTCTGTTCATTGGGCTACATCGCTCCCTCAGCACACGCACGCACACGCACACACACCTTTTTTATTTCTCTCCTTCTTCCCCCACAGCAAAATCTCTAGACAAATATAAATCACATTTTTCACACAGTTTCTCTCAGGCAATGAGTAATGTTTGCCATGCACATAACCCTAAGTAGTCAGCGTTCCCAGACAGAAAGTGACATTGAAATTCAAGACTTAGACAGTTAGTTGCCTGAAACTTGAGGTTGGGAATATTTGCAGAAAGTCCATTTCTGAGAAAGTTATGTCTTCATGCCTGATGTTGAATCAGCAACAAACTCCTGAGAAATTGTCCTTGTATATTCATCTCCAGTTGCAACCAATTTGTTTTGAATTTGTTCTGAAGTCCAAAATAAGCTGTCACAGTAACTGAGAATACTATGACTTTCCTATGTCTGTCTGAGTAATAAAATGCATCCTAGTGTTATTTCTATTTACTAGAATTATGCAGTTTAAGTAGAAATCATCTTTTTGACAAACCTCAACTATAAATGTGTCCAGCAGATGGAATATTTTCATGAGATAAACACACAACAAGAGGGAAAAATGCCCATAGTTGTTATTAGGGAAGAAATATGTATGCACATGAGAATAACTACAGAGAAAAAAATTATTCAGAGGACAATGGTCTCATAAACCTTGCTTCCTTAAAATTTGGTGAGCCCCAAGTAGATTTTGTGATGAGTACCTAAAGTCTATGCAGTCTTGCTCAATATTGCTCCAGAAATGACACACTTTTTTAAAGAGTCCATGTCATATATGACGACAGTATGTCTAGTTTCTAGTCATGCTCAATGTCTTGAAAAGACATGTATTGACATTAATCTTCTCAAACGTCCTATACCACTGTTCCGTTTCTGTAAAGAACTGCCTATTAATTGCTGCTGATTTGTTCAATTTTTCATTTATATCACTAGTTCTAGTAATGGCATGAAATGCTGTAATGTGTATCAAATATATTACTTAATGAGTGGTGATTATTTTATTACTCAAGTTTTCCAAGCCTTTGTCAGTTTGTCACATGCAACTATTGACATTTCCAAGTTCCTCCATTCTTGGCTATGTCCTAGTACAATGTTACTTTGTTATGTCCTAGGCACCATTTATATTATTACTGCCAAACAACAGTCTTAATTACATTTCAAAAGCTCTTTTAATGTGAAACATCACGCAAACCAAAGGTCAAAATGGACACAGTGGATAGAACGTGAAGAACACCCTTTTTCCACAATAGTTCCTAACAACAACATGAGCTCAGAAGAGATCACTGAAATATTTTTGTTTGTGTACTGTTTGAGAAAACACCTAAACAAACACAATAAAACAGAAATAATAAGAAGAAAAGACTGGTAAAATAACACTTTTGTATACTTAAGGGTATTTTAAAATTCTATTTAAAGAAGCCTGATGCTAGAAAACCTATAGTAATAAAATCTGGATATAAATGCATACACATATTTTGATACATGTGTTGAAAAACATGAAACTGAAGGGTTGAAAGAGGCCAGAACAAACTAATAAAATGCTAAGTAGCACGTAAGTACATCACTTGATTTGCTAGTGCTAGAATAGCTGCACAGGCTAACACTACTTTTACTCTTCTGCTTATTTTTTTTCTCATTTTTAAGGGTAGATAAGTTCAAACTAGACTTTAAATCAGGATCCTCTCAAAAGGTGGAAGTTTGATATCAACTTATGCTGGAGAGGTTGTGGAGTAAAGGGAACAGTTCTGCATTACTGGTAGGAATGCAAGCTGGTACAGCCCCTTTGGATGTCAGTGTGGTGATTTCTCAGAAAATTTAGGAAACAACCTTCTTCAAGACCCAATAATACCACTTTTGAGTATATATCCAAAGGATGCTCAATCATGCCACAAGGACATGTGCTCAGCTATGTTCGTAGCAGCATTGTTTGTCAGAGCCAGAACCTGGAAACAACCTAAATGCCCCTCAATTGAAGAATGGATAAGGAAAATGTGGTACACTTATACAATGGAGTACTAAATAGCAGAAAAAAATAACATCTTGAATTTTCAGGAAAATGGATGGAGCTAGAAAACATTATTTTGAGTGAGGTAACTGAGACACAGAAAGACAGTTATCACATGTACTCACTAATGAGTGGTTTTTTTTTTAAACATAAAGCAAAGAAAGCCAGCCTACAAATCACAATCCCAGAGAACCTAGACAACAATGAAGACCCTGAGAGAGACATACTGAAAGACCTCTAGATCGGGGAGACTCTCACTCAAGTCTCAGGATAGCATGACCCCCCAGGAACTCACGAGGGACCGTCCTTACTGCAATCACATGAGATTTATTGACAGGACAGGATCCAGTGCACTGGGGCGAAAATCATTTCCCACACAGGGGTAAAGAGTTCGACCCTGAGTAGCTGGGAGAAGGAGTATTTAGGGGAGGAAACCATCCAAAGGGGGTAGGGAGGGCATCATCGGAAAATTCCGAAAATATCAGTGATCATTGAAAAATTCTAAAAATACCAGTGATAATCAACAAGGGGGTAACTCCCTGTTTCTCAAGATTATAATCTAACTTTATGTTCAGCTAGTTCCTGAAACAGAGTCACTGAACTGGTTAATCTAGATTTTTGATTCCTCTCTCTCTCTTTCTCTCTCTCTCTCTTTCTCTCTCTCTCTCTTTCTCTCTCTCTCTTTCTCTCTCTCCCTTTCTCTCTCTCTCTCTGCTTAAATTTTTGGCTCCATATTTTCTACTAGAGGGGTCTGGATTTATCCAGGTCTTTCAATACATAGATCTAATCTACATGGGAAGTAGAAAAAGACAAGATGTCCCGAGTAAATTGGGAACATGGGGACCTCGAGAGAGGGTTGAAGGGGAGGGGAAAGGCAAAAAGGGGAACAGAGGAAAATGTAGAGCTCAATAAAAATCAACAACAACAACAACAAAAAACAAAAACAACAACAACAAAAAAAACCCACATTGCTGGAGATCTACAGCCAAACACCAGGCTGAGCTCCCAGTGTCCATTCAGAGAGGGTGGAGGGATTATATGAGTAAGGGTAGGGGAACTCGAGATCATGATGGGGAAACCCACAGAGACATCTGGCCTGAGCTGGTGGGAGCTCACTGAATCTAGACTGATAACTGGGGAGCCTTCAGGGCACTGAACTAGACTCTCTGAATATGGGCAACAGTTTGTGGAACCCATGGCAGTGGGACTGGAATCTATCCCTGGTATATGAGTTGGCTTTTTGGAGCCTGTTTCCTATGGTGGATGCCTTGCTCAGTCTTTATTCAGAGGAGAGGGGCTTGGTCCTTAACTTGATGTGCCAGGCTTTGCTGACTTCCCATGGGAGATCTTACCCTTTCTGAGGAGTGGATGGGGAGTGGGTCAGTTGAGGATGAGGTGGGGGAGTGGCAGGAAAGGAGAAAGGGGTAACTTTGGTTGCTATGTAAAATAACTAAAAATTTAAAAAAAAACATTGTTCTTCCTGGTGAATAGTGTAGATAAGATGTTTCTTGATATTTTGTGTGATACTTTTCTTTATAAAATGATGAGTTTGCATAGAATATTTCTTCATTAGATGTAAAATGACTAAAGTTTGTTCAGAATGTTGTGGGGTATGTTTATAGTTGGCCCTGATGGAAGGCGATGATTTTGTGTTTCCAGAAGGGTTGATTTAGTCCATGGGCACTATTACCTATGCTCTGCCTCCATTTACTCTTAAAAGTATGATGGTTGCCTCTGGAGTTGTGGATGTGTTTGTTTGTCTAAAAGAATATGTTAGTATCTTGGGCTGTTGTGAGGGCTCACAGATGTGAGCCTGTTCCACACTGACTGGAGGTCAGAGAGTTTGAGCTTATTTTTGCTTTTTTAAAGTTGTTGACAACAGGTGTGGCTGTAAACAAAAGACACTGACCCAGGGTGTGGTTACTTGGTGTTTTGGACACTAATGTGGCCCACAGAGGTAGGTCTGCTTCACCTTGACCAAAAGTCAGATAATTCAAGCCTATTCCTGAGCCTTCATTTTAAAGCTGGAGGTTTGCGCAGAGAGTGGCTGCCTACAGTCTAGGGTGTATTCACTGCATATCTTGCCTAAAGCATCAAAATTTTACTTAGGAAACAATGGCTTGATGTCTGAAGCAAATAACTGTTCTGCTTATCCTTTGTGTCGTGTTAAAGCAATCTCTTGCCTTTCCCATTTTTGTATTGGGGTATAAAAGCGTGAGAAAATTAAATGTGGGAGAATTCAGTATCCAGTATTTACTGAGTTATCCTCCTGGTACTATCCTATGTCTCTGTGTTTCTATCATATCTATTCCTTCTACCTAACATTCCTAATCCACATACCCTTATCCTGGGACATATGAACCTGCTGTGGCTGGACCGTGACAGATCACCCCAAAGTGTGGCTTGTGACAGGCTATTCTTCCTCAGAGAGTTGATCAATTTTTCCTAGAGCATTCTTCCTCTTATTATCTGTAGGGCATTCTTCCCATTATATGCAAAACTTCTGTACTTCTTCAGTTAACTAGGTCTTACATTACTTTCAAACTACAGTACCATATTTTCCCAGGAAGTCATTTTTACATGATCTTTCTTTTCTTTCCCATCAGGTCCTAAGCAATATCTAGTATATGATGAATTGTGTCAACCATTTCTTAATCATTTTGGTCATACATTTTATCATTTTGCCTTATATGTAAATGCATTTCTAGTCTGAAGAATAGAAAGTCGTTTTAGAATTACAATAATGCCATTGATTTAAAGATATATTGAACAAATTAGCACTGAATTGAATCACATTGCTCATTCATGAAGATTTTGGAGTTTAATTTTGGAAGGGAACTTCAGGAGAATATACATTTCTTATTAGAAATAATAATCTTCCCTCATACATCATTCCAAGCTTTAAAAAAGATCACAGTTGGATTGAGTCTGGGAAATACAGAATTCTTCTTGGAGTATGTGTCTGCGTTCTTTCTGAAAACCAAGGAAGGTATATCTAGTACTCAGGGAGGTCTTGCAATGAAGGACCTCCCCTTAGATGCTGGTCACATTCGTATACGAAAAGACACTAAAAAGAGCTTTGGATCATTGAATATTATCTGACAATAAGTTATATGCCTCCAATAATTCTGTCCCATGAGGATACTCTACATCTCTGTAATGAATGTAGGATTGTACTAGCACACACATGTATTCACCATTTCAGACAATCTGCTTCTTTCAGATCTCTGGAAGATGAGAATGATCCATTTTATGCTAATAGCAAGGAAACTTTCTTCTCTAAACACCTACCTAAATGTTACTTCTGTGAAATTTCAGAAGCTGTATCTACTCAGGTCATCCAGCATTACACATGTGTTAGACCCTTCATACTGAGGTGAAATTGCCCCTTTATGTTCAAGTACAACTGGAGTTTCTTTGTCAAAGTAAAATACAGAGAGAAGAGAGTTGGGAAAGTCAGCTTGCTCCTTTGAATTTCAGTACCTCCATAGTTGTATGATATTGACAATAACACTTACACAAGATTTTTTTGTCAAGGTTAAATCTGACAGATTACAAGTGGGTTATTTGTGTCAACACAGGACTTAGAAATTAAAATGTACACATAGATGATGCCACAGAGAAGCAGCCTTTATGGGGCCATCGTATACAACCTTCCTGCTAGCAACTACCCTTGTCCAGTGGATTTTGATTGATTGCCCATAGTGCTAAAGGATGACAGGGAAAAACATGAGTACCAAGGGGTTACAGTATGGAACTTTCCAGGCTCCTTCCCACACTAATTTTCTTTTCTTTTTCTGCTTTAACGGTCCCTGTTAGGCACGAGTGTGTACAGTAGGCCTGAGCTAGGTGAAGTCAGTGAGCCTGTACCTCCTTGTGACCTCCCAGCCTCTGCAACGCTGCTTTCATCTCTTTGTTTCGTAGCGTGTAGATGATGGGGTTCAGCAGGGGAGTAATGACTGTGTAGAAGACAGCCACCACCCCATCCAAAGGTTCCTGTGAGCCAGGCCGTAGGTAAATGAAGGTGCAGGGCACATAGTAAACGATGACCACAGTGAGGTGGGCAGCACAGGTAGAGAAGGCATTGCGACGCCCATCTGCAGAGCGGATTCTCAGGATAGCCGCGACGATGTAGCCATAGGAAGTGAGAATGAGCATGAAGCACGTGAGGGCCAAGAAGCCAATGTCTACAAAGGTGACCAACTCATTGATGGTGGTGTCTGCACAGACTAGACGGAGAATGGCTGGGATGTCACAGAAGAAGTAGTCAACTCTGTTTGGGCCACAGAAAGGAAGCCTGAATAAAAAACTTGTTTGAAAAAGTGAGTGGATGATCCCTCCAATCCAGGTGCCCAAAGCTAGGCAGTTACAGACGCTGCGAGTCATGATGGTAGCATAGTGTAAAGGCTTACAGATGGCCAAGAATCGGTCATAAGCCATAAGTGTATAAAGAAAACATTCAGTGCAACCCAGGAAATGGAAACTAAAGAGTTGAATCGCACAGCCCCCGAAGGAGATAATTCTTCTATCCAAGAGAAAGCCAGCTAGCATCTTTGGGACAATAGCAGAAGAAATGGTCATATCTAAGAAGGAGAGGTGACATAGGAACCAGTACATGGGCCGGTGGAGCCGGATGTCCACCAAGACTGTGAGGATGATGAGCCCATTGCCAGAGACAGTGAGGAGGTAGATGACAAGGAATGCTAGGAAGAGTGGGACCCCGAGCTCAGGTGGGTGGTGCAGGCCCACCAAAATGAAGTGAGACACAGAAGTCTGGTTGCTGCTTTGCATGTCCTTGGTAGTCACATCTGATAAAAGACCGCAGAAGGGAAAGGCTCAGTGCTCTTGTGAAGTCTCTAGGTGTGGTACATATATTCTACATTATTGTCAAACAGGCATAGAAGAGATTTTCTCCCTCCCCTCTTCCCCTGGCTCCATGCCTCCCTCCACCTCTCCATCATCCTCTCCCTCTCTCTCTTCCTGTCTCTATCCGTTTTCCTTCTCTCTCTTCTGTATTGCTCGCCTGTTGCTTATCATTTTTTCTCTCTCCCCCTCCGACCGAGATTCTGTTTGCTTACATAGAACATTTCAGTGTTAAAGCTAATGAACTATTCTCCTTATCCATACTTTTACTTTCCAAAGTTTCGGTTATAGTCACCAATGGACTAAAAATATCACTTATCTTACTTTTTCAAGAGTCCAAATAGAGAACGTTTACTGCAGTATATTATTAGTTTTTTATTAATGGTTGTTGCAAACCTTACCCTTTCAACTTTCTGGACTGCCACAGACTTTGCTGTTTTCAGTGACAAGTTTGCACACTACATTATCAGTATCCAGTATTCTGATCTCTGCAGTGTTCAAGAAAGCTTGTGGCTGAGGACTCCAGGGCCCATGCTTCGACATCGTGCTGGGAACCCTACACATCCTGATCTAGCTTAAGGTAAACACTGAAGATCATTTGGATCAGAAAACGCCAAGACAAGACTGACCTTTGCTAAATGGTGCTCAGAGACTCTCCTGTCATGCACAATGCTTTAGGTCTCAGCTGTCCTCTCAGTTCTCAACCCTCTGCTGCATTTAGTATAGTTGTATCTTAGAAGGATCCCTGTTACCAAAGCTCTCCCTCACCTGCTCTCCCCAGAGCCCGTAGATGAGCTCTGCCTGGATGAGAAACTGCAGTAAGGCCACTGCCAGCTCTTTCCCTCAGTTTCTTTTTACATATTGCTGCTCCATAAGGAGGCCCATTTCTGCAGTTTTATGGACCATGACCCCTCTTCCTTGTGAGGTTGTGTTTTTTCTGCTTCCCTCCTTATAGCCTCTGTGCTGCTATTGACAATGGGGTTGCTTTGGTTTGACCTCTGGGGTCTGGTTTTCTGCTGTGTAAGTTCTTCCTGCTGATCAGGTTCTTCCTACAGTCTCAACAGGGTAGGTCTCAATGGGGTAGGAGTTAAGGGAATGTTGAAATTACTTCTGCCTTTTCCACTGGGGGCAATTAACCTACTAGGTGTAAATAAATCTCACTGGGCTTTGTTAACAGTAGACCCTTTGGAAGTTTGCTGAGTAAATAGTAGTGTTTCTGTAGCATCCTGATGCGAGCAGGTGCTTGGAAACCCATGTAATTCCCCTTCTTCTTGTCTGTGTTTTAGTTTTCTCACCCTGAAACTTTAGACAACATTGAACTTATTCCATGAAGATCTGGGTGGAATAGGAAAGAACTTTAAAAGTTAGGGTATTAAACAAATGTTATTTATTAATTACGCTAAGTGGGCCATTCAAATTTACTTGTAGTAAGTTACTAGGGTGTTGTATTAGAGTATGCCACACTTGATCTGGGGCAGAGTGGTGTCGGATCATCAGGATGAAAACAAATGGATTCTGAGGGCCTTCAGATAAGTGAATCAGAGCGCACACCATGTTGCACTTGAAGAAATAGAGTTATGGGAAGTAAGGTTGTCTCCAAAAGTTAATGTCCTACAACTGGGTGTATCCTGTTCAAGTCTGTGCAGACAAATGACATGAATTCATTCTGCTCTAGGCAGAGAGAAACTTGTAGTTTTGAACCAGAGTTGGCAACCTACAGATAGCAAACATTTACTAATATGTATTTTGTCTAGTGGTGTTTAACACAGTTTTATTACTATTATTTGTTCTGCTTTCAAGACAGGGTTTCTCTGCAGCTTTGAAACCTGTTTGGAACTAGTTCTTTTTTTTTTTTTTATTCTTAATTTTTTTTTTATTAAGAAAGAAAAAAAATTTTCCGCCTCCTCCCAGCCTCCCACTCCTCCCACTCTCCCCCCCCCTACCTCCCCCCCTCCTAACCTCCCCCCCTCCTCTCCCCCTCCCTCTCGAGTCTGAAGAGCAGTCAGGGTTCCCTGCCCTGTGGAAAGTCCGAAGTCCTCCCCCCTCCATCCTGGTCTAGGAAGGTGAACATCCAAACTGGCTAGGCCCCCACAAAGCCAGAGCTAGAAGTAGGATCAAAACCCAGTGCCATTGTCCTTGGCTTCTCAGCAGCCCTCATTGTCCGCCATATTCAGAGAGTCCGGGTTTATCCCCTGCTTTTCGAGTCACAATTCAGCTGGCATTGGTGAGCTCCCAATAGATCAGTCCCACTGTCTCCGTGAGTGGTTGCACTCCTCTTGGTCCTGACTTCCTTGCTCATCTTCTCCCTCCTTCTGTTCCTCATTGGGACTTTGGGAGCTCAGTCCAGTGTTCCAGTGTGGGTCCATCGAGATGTCCTTCAATGGAAGAATGGATGAAGAAAGTGTGGAATATATACACATTAGAGTACTACTCAGCAGTAAAAAACAATGACTTCTCAAATTTTGCATGCAAATGGATGGAAATAGAAAATACTATCCTGAGTGAGGTAACCCAGACCCAAAAAGATGAACATGGGATGTACTCACTCATAATTGGCTTCTAGCCACAAATAAAGGTCAGTGAGTCTTTATTTTGATATCCTAAAGAAGCTAAATAAGAAGGTGAACCCAAAGAAAAACATATAGCTATCTGCCTGGGTAGGGGAAGTAGACAAGATTGCCAGGCAAAAAATCGGGATCTTAAGAGTGGGGTGGGAGGGGGGTAAGGGGAGATGGGGAGAAAAGTGAGAAGGGTTGGATGGGGAGAACTTGGGGCAACGGGATGATTGGGATACAGGAAGGTAGGATAGGGGAGCAGGGAAGCACATATCTTAATTAAGGGAGCCATCGTAGGGTTGGGAAGAGACTTGGACCTAGAGGGGCTTCCAGGTGCCTAAGGAGAGGTCCCCAGTTAGTTCCTGGGGCAGCTGAAGATAGGGAACCTGAAATGATCCTATCCTATAGTCTTACTGGAACTAGTTCTTAAAGACCAGGTTGGCCTCAAACTCATAGAGATCTCCCTGCCTCTGCTTCTTGAGTGCTGGGATTAAAGGCCTGTGCCACCACCATCTGGCTCAGTTTAATTATTATTATTATTTTTTCCCCGGAGCTGAGGACAGAACCCACGGCCTTGTGCTTGCTAGGCAAGCGCTCTACCACTGAGCTAAATTCCCCAACCCCTAGTTTAATTATGAAATAAATTGTTACTCCACATTTTAAGGAACATATTTGTGAAATAACACATTGCACTGGGTTTGCTCTTGAGTAAATTACTCTGTAACTGAGGAATCCCACCAAGCATACTGGTTTGTGGTTATCAGTTTATTTTCCTATTGTGTGGGTATTATTTTCTTTACTTCTTGATGGTGGGAATCAGTTTCATCTTTGCTAATAGATCATTCTACATCGAGAAAGTAAGAGAGAAGGGACTTAGGACTCCAGCTATGTCATCTTTCCATTACAGGAGGCACTCCTTGTCTACTATTCCAGGGGAAAATATACATTTAAGAAGAATAATGTGAGGAAAGGGAACACTTGGTTGTACAGGAGGCTTTGTCTTCAAATTCTGGGTGGGTCTTTGGCCTTTGGAAGTTAGGACAGATGTTTATCTATTGGGAAACTAAATGACTGCTGTTAGTTTGTTAACGCTAGACCTCTGGTAACATGATTTTTGCACAGGTGGGTATTTGGAAGGAAGAAAGGGAAATTTCTTCCAAAGAGACATTACCTTATTGTTCTCCACTTTCAAATAGAAAATGAAAAAAAAAACAGGGCAGAAGAAAATTTATTTTTAGAAGATAAGAAGGGAAGGAGGGAATAAATGAAGGGAAAGGACATCTGGGACTTTGAAGGTGGATAAGAGCTTCAAAACTGGAAGTAGAGTGGTTGAGATACCAGTGAGTAGGATCGTAGGTTGCTTAGATTGCTCATTGTTTAAAGGTATTTATTGCCCAAGTCTGACAATCTGAGTTTGATTTCCAAGGACCCATTTGAAGGTGACTGGAAAGAATCAAATTCACCTCATTGTACCAAGGCAGGCAAGTGCCTCATTCTGCCACTTACATACAAACACATGGATAATTACTATAATATTAAAAATTAAGGAAAGAATAGGTGGGATTTTCTGAAAGAAACAAGAAAATTTATGGTGAATAATCACAGATTTAAAGGGGGTTATATATTAATGTTAGGCTTTATGTATTTTTTTAATTTTTATTTTTTTGGTTTTTTGAGACAAGGTTTCTCTGTGTCTTTAGATATACCAGGTTGGCCTCAAACTCACAGAGATCCGCCTGCCTCTGCCTCCCGAGTGATGGGATAAAAGGAGTGCGCCATCACTGCCTGGCAGGCTTTATTTATTTTAAATGGTCTGTAAGTAAGACTATTTCCTGCTGTGAATTCAGAAATGCAGACACAGAGGTCTCGTAGCTCCATCCCAGGAATATATTGCTAGTAGAAGCATCAATACATAAGTTTGCTCACTCAAGTATTTGTGCTGATACGTGGTTTATAATGGCAAAACAGTAAAGAAAATCAAGTAAAGATGATTGAATAAGTGAAAGTATTACACTACCATTAAATATTAAGTAGCAGCAGAGAAAACTGAACCATAACCACATTAGTCAATATTGAATGTCTTTCTGAGAAAACTTTAGTTGGTGGAGAAAGCAAGAACAGAAGTATGGTTAACCTTGTAGTATTTTTCTAAAGCAAAAAAGACAATTAATTATTATGTGAATATAGAGGAAGGAGCAAAAGAGCATAAATCAGATTATTAGTATAAAGCTAGGTGGGTGATGGTGGTGATTTAGAAATACTAACAGTCACACCTAACCTAAAAGTAACTGTAGCAAGTGCAACATAATCTAATACTGTAGAAAGGTGACTTTGTCTTTCTTCCTCATAAATGTACATGTGGTATATGTTTGTTTATGCATGTTTTATTGTTTATATGTGTATGTGATTGATCATGTATATACAAACTAAATGTGCGCTGAAAAAAAGTGTACCATCTGTAATTACTTGACAAATGAAATTTTGTAATAGTATCTATATTTGCATCAGTACCTAAAAACATGTATTCCCGAAGTTTGTTGCAACATGATTTGAGTAGTGAAAAAATGGAAACAAAAACTGCTGGATTTGTTGGAAAATCAATTGATGTACAAATACAGAAATCTTCTGCTGTCTATTGTAGTGTATGTGTTTGTGTTCTGCAAGCATAGTTCTCATGTGTTACATTCATCTATGTTTGTGAAGGTTCAAAATAAAATATAATGAATCTATTAAACACATGGATCAATGACTCTGGACTCAGCTTTCCATCACTCAGATCATTTGGTAGCATGTGGAGATGTTAAATTACATGGGTACTATCAGCATTTTGAGCAAGATTGCTGACGACCAGAACATTAGTATAAAGAAAGATGGCTAACACTATGAAAATGGAATTAGCAAAATACTTTTGAGATCAATATAAAAGTTTCTGATGAAACAGAGTGTTATGGTGTATTCATAGATGGGGAGATTTAACATTTGAAAGATCCCAGTTTTACCAAAGTTGTTGTATAGATTTGAAATATAACAAAACTTCTGTTCTTCTGTACACAAGGGGATGTGGATCTTAAAGTTCATACCACATTGAAATGAAACAGATGACATGAATGATCAAAGTAGTCCTAGAGAAATTGAAAGCAAAAAAGAGAAGAGTCCTCAACCTACGTGTAGAAACCCATGTAGGAGCTAGCATTTGCACAAACAGTAGAACATACAGAGGAGCAATTCTACAGAAGGATATATTCAGCAAGTTGATGCCTGGCATGGCGTAGGGAGAGGCAGTCTTCTTCAAATGATAATTTTGGGCTATCTGGAACTTCAAGTGAGAAAAGTCTCAACCGTGGTTCTCAAAATATGCATCAGAAAATCAGTACATGTCAAAGTTAGCGTTAGTCGTCCCAGACTTTATGATACTTTGGTAAATGTATTTTAAGGGAAACAGGCAGAAAAGGATAAACACACAAAATTATATATTGTACTTTCACCATTTCACTGTAAAAGAAAGCTTTATCAATTTACTTTTTTATCGGAATGGAAGAAACACATCCAGTGTTACTGAAAGCAAACCACAATTGGAGACCTAAATTTCTAAAAGAGCATATCAGCTAATGAGTTAATGCCAAGCACAGTCCCAAATAATGTAGGAAATAAAACCCCCTGTACATGAAATCTGAAGTAAAATGAAACCCAAATAAGTAAATGAGAAGAGTCATTTAAAGTTCCATTAAATATTAAAATACTAAGAAATTATTCTGTAAGAGAAAACTGTTAAACATTATGCACAAATAAACTTTGGTAAAACAAAATACCCACTTTGGACCTGTACTGGAATCTTTGGACAAAATTTCCTAGAATAGTAAAAATAGAAGAAGCAAAAATACTTAAATGATGACAATATAAGTATTTTTGTTTTGTAAAAAGTGCTCATATACACCAATAAAAAACACAAGTACTCTAAAGAAAGGAATAGAGGAAGTCTCTTATGAGATAATTTACAAAGAAGCTAGCATAAGTAGTTCTTAGGTTTGTAAGAACTATGATACAGTATGAAGCAACATATGATTATGACATACAATTGAGAAGTCGTTATGATCTGTAGGCATTCTTTTGGGAATAGTGATTCTAAAATCCTAAGTAATAACAAAATTTGGAAATTTTAAATGTTTTATCTGGCAAAAGAAACAATGATACTGATCTGTGCAGAAATCCATGACCATTCAGGATCTGAACAGTGTTCAGTGGAGAACAAGTAAGTTTTCATCGCGGGAGAGAGAAAAGGATAATAGTTCAGCTTCTTCTTTCTTAGGCAGAAGGAGGGAGGCAGGGGCTGTCTCAGGAGGAATAGAGAAAGAATTACTCAGGGAAATGGGGCTATACCCATTCCTTGGTGACTTCCTGTTTATGTGTGAGAATATGGAAACCCAATTTCCTCCTCTGGGACAGTGAATGATGTCCACCAAGTTAAACACCTGCTCATTTAGTCATGCTGGTTTCCAGCTTCCACATTTCACCTAGGTAGTTTTAGATTAAAGAAAATGGACCAGTTTTTTATTAGTCTGTTGTATCAGTTCTCTGAGTGACAGCTTACAAACTAGTACCTGTCTACAGCATGTAGAAGGTAAATTATTTGGAGGAAAAATTCAGATGAATTTTCTCCTGCAATAAATCATATCCTGTAAGGTGAGTTTTAAGTAAGTTTAATAAATTTTCTCCTGCTTTCATTTCTCTTCACTTTAATTTTATATACAGCAATGTTACTTGACTGTCATCTAATTTTAGTTAGCTAGTATCCTTATTAGATGATTTATAGGTAGGTAGGTAGAGAAGATGGACAGGCAAGAAAGGAGATGACAGAGAGACAGACAGCTAAGGTGGTTACAAATAGTGGCCATGTTGTTAAAAGCATTAAAGCAAGTATCATATCAACCTCTCTGATGGGGATTCCAACCATGGACAAAAACTGATGAAATGTTTAAACTACAAAACACTTTTTTTTTTCATCAAACCTAAAGCTGAATTTCTCTTTGTGTTTTCTTTCTATTAATATGGTATAAATTTTAGGCTTATATTTTCTCCATTTAATGAGTCTTGAATTAAAATTAATGATTATCACAATCCTGTCTCTACTAGTTCATATTAGAAAAAAGCAAAGCTTTAATTTTCCTAAAAATACATTCTGTGGGGCTAAAATCATTATTTTTGTGTGAATTCTTTTAGTATCAGATCCTAATTTCTCTTAAGTAGTAGGCATCTTTCACCATCTCTGTCCACAGAATAATGAACTATCATTATTTGAGTATCAATGAATAGATATGAACAACCATGGATATATTTTTATTAAGTAAAAGAATTATATTCATTTCAACTGTTTGAGATCTCAATTTTTCTTGACATCAATTTCTTTTAATTGCCTTGGCTTCATTTTCCTGTATCTTTTAATTGCCTTGGTGTCTTTTTCCCATGTCATGTTCTAAGTGTTGAAGAAGCAGCATAGACTTGGCAAAAATGTTTCTCATGAGAGCCTTTAAGAAACACAGGGGGTGAATTATACCATGTACTCTTAAGGAAGTTGAAGTTACAAAATATTCAGAAAACTATGTTAGAATGGTGAATTACAGGAAATGTTTGCTTTCTAATAGATCCTATCTGGCATAACATATCAGAAGTTGATGTTTTTAGATCCTCATAAAAGGTCATCAAGTGGATGAAGAACAGAGTATAAATCATGTATGAGGTTTAACATTTCCTAGGACAGGAGAAATGGTGTAGGGAATATCACTAAGGAAGCTGAGTGATATTAGTCCCAACCCTGAGAGATCGTATAGGAAACCCTGTGAGAATTAGGGAATGATGTGGGCACCAACAACAGGAGCAAGGATGAAGGCTTTCTAAAAGCTACATTTGAAATTGATAATTGTCTATAAACACAAAGATAGTATACTTCTTTCTGTAAGCTCAACAAATGCAATTCTGTAATGCTTCTACAGGGAATAATGTGGGATGGACTATTAGTTATTAAGCAGTTATCACATGCCAAACTGCTGTACTAAGTTCTACACATCTACCATCTTATTTACTGGTCATGGATTCTTAAGGATGTCATATCAGTAATGCCAGATGACAGGTGAGGGTAACAAAGCATGACTTAAGGCTGTTGCAGACTTGAAAAATGACCATTACAGGAACTCAATTCTTGTCTCTGTAAGTTTTTACACCGGCTTTGGAGAGAAAATAAACAAGAGGTAGATTCCCAGAAAGCTGCCAAGCAGCATACAATTCCTACCCAACCATCTCTCCCTTCAGTATGCTTGAGTGCCATGAATGTGATTGAGTACCACCACATTGAATATACTGTACCATTTACCACTTCATCACAGCATAGGGGAAGTGGCTGTCCTTATACCTTTGAAAATAAAACTACCATATTATAAGCATCCATGTGGCTATGACTTTATATCACCCAGGTTTTCCTGAAGAATCCTAGAGTAAAGCCATCTGCCACTAACAACCCAGAACATTGAACCTCACTCTGGAAAGTGCAAGGAATGAAGTTATAATAGCAATTTCAAGAGGGGTGGAAGAAGCTCCAGGGTTGGAGATGAGATTGATTCCCTAAATGATTTCTTGATTGAACTTTGATGTCACCTTGAGTAGGTACCCAACTGATCTGACTATGAAGAAAGGATGTGAATACCACATTTGTATTTCATTCACCAAAGTTTTTGTAACTTACATCAATGGCTGTGATTGGATTAGAGAAATGTCCACACAAAGTTTCTGATGTTAAAGACTTACCAAGGTAATGGGAGCTACAAGAGGTGGCTTCTAGCTAAGAGGGCTTCTCATCACAGAGAAAATACTTTTTAAAAAAGGACTTTTGGATCTCTGCTCTCTTCCTCATCTTCTTTCTTTTATGTACTGGTCATGAGATGAATAGTTTTGCAATGTTACTGCTATGATATGGTCCCATGATGAGGCACAATAGAAATGGGGCCAGTCAATCAAATACAATAACCTTTCTTTCTAATCTGTTTCAGGTATTTGTTACAATAACAGAAAGCCAAAATATAAAGGTCATATAAAACATCCTTCTTCTTCTTTCTTCTTCTTCTTCTTCTTCTTCTTCTTCTTCTTCTTCTTCTTCTTCTTCTTCTTCTTCTTCTTCTTCTTCTTCTTCTTCTTCTTCTTCTTATCCTTATTCTCTTTCTCTCTATTATATGTCTGTGTCTCCTTCTACTTTCGTGTGCTTGAGAGAAAAGAGATATTGAAATCATTTCAGTATCTTTACCAAAGAAGTTTTAAAGTGCACAAAACTGAGTAAACTCTAGAATTATTTATCATGGCTGATACAGTGATCATATAGAGAAGTAATTCTCAGTTCTCATTTACATGCAAGTTGAAATAAATAAAAGATGAGTAGAAATGTCAAATGTGAGTCTAGTGACCACGTTCTTCCTCTCAGGCCTTCCCCACCCACCAGCTCTGGACACCATGCTCTTTGTAATCTTCCTGGTCATTTACATTCTCACTGTGTTAGGAAACCTTCTCATCCTGATGGTGATCAGGGTGGATTCCCACCTCCACACACCCATGTACTACTTTCTCACCAACCTTTCCTTTATTGACATGTGATTCTCCACAGTCACAGTGCCCAAAATGCTGATGACCTTGGTGTCCCCAGAGGGTGGGGCTATCTCCTTCTACAGCTGTGTGGCACAACTCTACTCCTTCCACTTCCTGGGTAGCACTGAGTGTTTCCTCTACACAGTCATGTCCTACGATCGCTACCTGGCCATCAGTTACCCACTCAGGTACAGCAGCCTGATGAGTGGAAGAGTGTGTGCCCTCCTGGCTGCTGGCACCTGGCTCACTGGTTCCCTGCACTCTGCTGTCCAGACTGCTGATTTTCCACTTGCCCTACTGTGGACCCAACCAGATCCAGCATTATTTCTGTGATGGGCCACCCATCCTCAAGCTGGCCTGTGCAGATACTGCAGCCATTGAGATGGTCATCTTTGTGAATATCGGGGTGGTGGCCTCAGGCTGCTTTATGCTGATTGTGTTGTCCTATGTGTCCATTGTCTGCTCGATCCTGAGGATCCGCACTTCAGAGGGCCGACACAGGGCTTTCCAGACCTGTGCCTCGCACTGCATCGTGGTCCTCTGTTTCTTTGTGCCTTGTGTTTTCATCTATTTGAGGCCAGGATCCAGAGATGCTGTGGATGGGGTGGTGACAGTTTTCTACACAGTGCTGACCCCTTTACTCAACCCTGTTGTGTACACTCTGAGGAACAAGGAAGTGAAGAAAGCGCTGCTGAAGCTCAAAGACAACATTTTCTCAAAGACAGTAATACTGTGAAGGAACAATTGAATTAAAAATCATCAATAATATAACTTAGTTATAAATCATTGCTACAAATTACCTTCTCAGGATTACAAGGTTTATATATTTTTAAAGGTCTTAGAAGTTATATTTATATCCATCATACATGGCAATTGTGATCATATTCTTATCTATTATTATTTTTTAAATGTTAAAAAATAGCATTGTGATTGGGGTGGTTATACACACCTTTAATCACAGCACTCCAGAGGCATATGGATGTCTGAGTTTGAGGCCATCCGGGTCTACAGAGCAAGTTCTAGGACAACCAGGGCCACATAGAGAAACCCTTTCAAGAAACAAACAAGAAGTAACATTATGATGTGGTCAAGATACAATGCAGAGGCTGAATTGTTTTTCTTTAGTTTGAGCTCATATGTTGAGTTTTCAAGGTTTATTTGTCATGCAAATGAGTTTAAGAATATGCAATCCTTGTGCTGCTGTTCAGAAGTAGCAGCAATGATGAGAGTTCAAGTTATCCTGAGGTTGTGGTCTTTCAAGTATATATAGTACATTCTTTTACTAGTTCTCTTTGTATTTACTGTAAAGCAAATGTAGTAAAAAAGCTCATACTATATTATATACTGTGCATATGTGAGATTATTATATACTTGTACAAATGTATATCTCTAGAATAGGTAGGCAGAACAAGAAGCTGTTCAAACATATAGCAATTAAATGCAACAGTAGTTCTGTGCAAACAAATAATATATGTTTTAAATCAATGGTTTAATGATGATCTAGAAATATTTAAAAAATGTATTATGTAGCATATTTTGACTGTGTTTGTTATGAATCAATATAATAAAATCCCAAGCACTTAGGTGGGAGAAGTGGTCCTTAGTTAAGATCACTTTCTGTTTTTGCAGCGAACCTGGGTAGGTTTCCAGTATCCAGTATCTTACAACAGTCTATAGTTTCAGTTTCAGCGGTCCTGACTCCCTATTCCCGCCTTCACAAGCATCAGACGTGCATACAGACACATATGTATATAAAACAGTTATACATATCAGAATAAAAATTAAATTTAAAATATTTTAAAAATCAAGTATCTATTAAATATGTAGATTAATAACTTCCAGGTAGGGGTAGTTTTGCTTCACTAGGATAATTTGGCATTGTGTGAGGATCTTGTTTATTGTTATGTGTACTGGCACCCAGTGGTTGTATGGCAAGAATTCAGGTAAACACCCTAGAAGTCATGGAATATCCCCAGAATAAGATTTACATTGCCCAGATATTATAAACACACATACACACAGACACACACATACACACATACCACATGCACACACACACACACACACACATTTTCTGAAGAAACAGAGGATTGATTGATTGTGCTTATGGGCTGGGGGATTCAATATTAAATTCTCATATATTCTCTCATATATTAAAATAAGTGGCCTCCATCTGTGTATTTAAAAGATCCTAGGTTGTCATGGTAACCTTAAAGAAAAGAAGAAATGAGATGATTCACTACATCTAACATATTCAAAGGGAACTCATTAAAGATTGCTAACAATCCAGAGAAGGACTTCTATGTGGTCTGAAAAAATATAGGAAAAGGAGAATAAAGATACAGGTTCATGTTCACATGACACAGATAACCTGTTTTGCAGCAGAAAGAGATGGGCATCTACAAATAAATTATTTTGAGGTATTTGTGTGAAAAAAGAATCCATTTTGACTACATTTCAAAATGTAGACATAAAATACACCCAGTTTAGTTTGATTGGATATATTCGTAATCTCTATTACATTTGTTTAGATAGTTCTATTTTGAAGCAAACAATCAAAAGAGGCTAATCAGATAAATTATGCATCAGACTAAATCTATTATGTCATATAATGCAAAATTTTGAATTCATTTTCATCAGTCAGAATGCAATAAATCTAAAGTAAACAATAATATATATATAAAGATATATAATAAAAAATCATTTGATGTAATTGTAACTGCAATTTTAATTACATAGGAAAAATATTCATTCTTGGTATGATAAAAATCTGAAAGGAGCATAACTTGCAACATCAAACTTCATTAAATTTTATTTAATTTAAAATTTATTAAAAATCTCATACAAACAATATATTTTAATTATATTTTTTTCTTCTCTTCCAAATCTTTCCCACCTAACTTACCCATCCAACCCTAAGTTCTCTCTCTTAAAGCAAAAATAAAAATAAGACCAAAAGGAAACAGAGACCTAAAAAAACCTCAATAAGACAAAAAAGAATATATCAAAAGGAAAAATGCACATGAAAAACCTATGCAGTACATTTTGTATTAATGAGCTACTCTGGATATGGGACCTGCCCTGCTTTGTTGCTGATATATACAGTGACACTTTATTAGAGAAAACCAATATTCTTTATCACCGAAGCTATCAATTGTAAATAGCTTTTTGGTTAAGGGTGGGATTTTGTGTCCACTTCTCAGGAGGTCTTTATTGTGCATGCTGTATGGGCTCTGAGAATTCCTAAGTGTATGAGCTCTGTTATGCCTGGAAGAAGCTAAAACGTTAAACTGTTAACTACCTGGAAGTTAGTAAGTCTCAAGTGTCAGGATGAATATCCATATTGCAATCAACTGGTAAAATTTGAAGGAACCTTAAAAACTACACACATGTTAGGAAGTGGGATGCTTGAGTTGATGAGCATAGATGGTGTAAGAAACAATGGCCTGCAGCTACAGACAGCAGTCAAGTTACTTGGAGTCTGGGAATTTTTTTTTTAATTGAGAAAAGGAGAATAAAGTATCAGCCTCCTCCCTCCCATTTCCCTCCCCCTCCTCCCACCCTTCTCCCCCTCCCCCAAACTCCTCTCCCCCTCCCTCTCCAGTCCATAGAGCAGTCAGGGTTCCCTGCCCTGTGGAAAGTCCAAGGTCCTCCCTCCTCCAACCATGTCTGGGAAGGTGAAAGCCAGAACTTGAAGTAGGGTCAAAACCCCGTGCCATTGTCCTTGGCTTCTCATCAGCCCTCATTGTTCGCCACGTTCAGAGAGTCCTGTTTTATCCCATGCTTTTTCAGTCACAGTTCAGCAGGCCTTGGTGAGCTCCCAATAGATCAGCTCCATTGTCTCCGTGGGTGGGTGCACCCCTCGTGGTCCTGACTTCTTTGCTCATGTTCTCCCTCCTTCTGCTCCTCATTGGGACCTTGGGAGCTCAGTCCAGTGCTCCAGTGTGGGTCTCTGTCTCTGTCTCCATCTATCACCAGATGAAGGTTCTAAAAACACTATCCTGAGTGAGGTATCCCAGACTCTGGGAAATTTTAAGCGGAGAACAGGCATTGGAAAGATCCAGTAAGACATGGGATATTCTGAGTAGAGACATGAAAGCCTTTCTTTCATGTCTTGCTGATGTATCTTTGCTCATCAAGGGAGCCTGGAAACCCAAGAGGAATACCATCCCGTGAGACATGAAACCAAGTTAAGCTCCTCCACATTTAGTTATGCTGGTTTCTAGTCTCTGAACTAATTAGCTTGAATTTTAATTAGAAACGATTAGATATCTAAAAGAAGATGAGGCATCTTTTTCTCATCTCAGAGTGACTCTTTATATGAGAACCTGAAAATTAGTGCTTGCTCATAGCATGTAGGAGGTGAAACATTTTTGGAAAAGCTCAGGTATGTTTTGCTACTAAAATGAATCATGCACCATAGATGTTCTTGAGTGAATGTAACATGTTTTACAATCAGTTCCCTTATTTCTTTTAGTGTAAATATTCACATTCATCAATGATCTTTATCCTAACTTTGTTTAGTTTCTCTCACTAGATAGACAGGTATGTAGGAACATGAATAGATGGTCCATAGATAAATGCAATGACTGTATTATTTCGAGTAATATTGATGTTATGGTAACCATGTACCCTAAACACTGAGCTTCTTGATTGAGTTTCCTGCTGGAGTCTAAGGCGACTCTGGACTTCTCTTCATGGGTGTTTTCATTTTTATCAACTGTAAATATATTTTCTCTGTGTTTGAGTTCTGTTGCTGCAGTAGACATTCCATAGCTCCATTTCCCTGATTGGAGGGGGTCCTCATGATCTTTCTGGTAACTTCAAATATCTAGATTCTACCATTTCTTTCAAACTTGTAAAAAGACAACTTTCCTGTAGCTGAAGTCACACTTCTTGCCAAGAAGAAGTATTTAATCTGGAATCTTGTAAGAACAGATCCTTTATTTTCTCTTAGTGAAAAATGGTTTAACAAGGCAATGCACAGCATAATAAAGTTAAAACAATTAAAACAAAAAATTTTTAGTGATAGATGATATTTTGTATTAAGTGAAAATAATCATTTCAGTCTTTGCCATACACCATATTACTACAGTTGAGTGAGAGAGGGCCTCTCTGTTGACACTGGTTTCAGTTTTAAGTCATAGGTGTCAAATAAGCAACACAGATTTGACAGATTTATTTATTTATTTATTTATTTATTTATTTATTTATTTATTTATTTATTTATATTTTAGGGTTATGAGGAATGAGGGTATGGTAACATATGATCTATCAAAGCCAGTATCAGAAATAACCAGAATCCTAGTATAAAGTGTGCATAAAGGTTTATCCTAGTATAAACCTCACTCAGCATTTTGAGGTTGAGAGAGCACATATGAATTTAATCTTCTCAATGATACATAAATAGAGAGGAATTAAGGATTTGATACATAGGAAGCTTTTTCTTTTCCGGACAGAGGGGATGCTATATGTAATCTTATTGTGTAGTGGGGCATTTGGTATTCTTATGTGACCTGGAGACTCTAGAGAGACTCTGTGAGAAGCAGGCAGTAATGGGCACCACTAAATGGTCAGGAACAACGCTGTTAATAGGTTTCTCTCAAACTGGTGGGCCTCTGGAATTCCAAAAGAACTGATACATCCCCTTTCTAGGATCCAGAAGAGGCAATTCTGCAGCAAGGCTCAGTACTATACGGTCTACTGTCAGTTTTTGCTTCTCTCTTTTCAGTAAAGGAGACAGTATTGGTGTTGTTAAATAGCACATTTAATATCAAATGATTGAACTATACCATGGACTTCAATGAAACTTATCAATGTCAGCAATTTTTTGATTCTTAAAGTTTCTGTGGGAATCCAAAGGAGAAAACTGATTCTGTTAGGTAGAACTCTAAATAGACTCCAAGATCACTACAAATTTCTACATTCTCCCTGAAAAATCACGTTTCCCCAAATATGAACCCAGCTATGAACATTGCTGGAGATTACTTACTTCACTGAGATTGTCTTGCATCACACTTTGTCTCTCCAGGGGTCGGAGAAAGTACATGCCATTTTGTGACATGGCCAGGTACATAGGACTGTATAGGTCCTAGGTGACGTCCAGAAACTTTGAGTGATGGAATCGCCCAGACCCGTTAAACACATGAGAACATCAGATCTAAAATTTTACAAAACTAAGTTCTATCAATAGCTATATTAGGTTAGAATAAAATTCGGACTCCCAGGTGAGATTATAACTGGTTTCACTTTGAAGATTTTTTTTTATGTCACAATATGTCATTTTAAAAGTTGTTTTTTACTTTTAATTTCTTTTATTATTTTTTAAAATAAAACAAACTGTTTTCTTCATTTTACATGCCAGTCTGAGTTCCTTCTCCTTCCCATCTTCCCATTCCCTTCACCTATCTGCCCCCACCCCAGACCCCATTCATTCCTCAAAGGGGGTAAGGCACATTGCTTTGGGGAAGGTTCAAGGCTCTTCCTACTATATCTAGGCTGAGCAACACATCCATCCTAACAGAATAGGTTCCTTATTCCTGACAAGCAGCAGGGATAAGTCCTGGTGTCACTGCCAGTGATCCTGCAGTCTGCCCCAGCCACACAACTATCACCCACATTCAGAGGGACTAGTTTGGACCTATGCTGGTCCCTTCTTTGTTTGACTGGAGTTGATGAGGTCCCATTAGCTCAGGTAAACTGTTTCAGTGGGTATCCCTGTTATGGTCTTGACCTCTTTTCTCATATTCTAACTCCTCCCATTCTTCAACTGGGCACTCTGTTACGGGTCTATGCCTATGTTTCCATCAGTTGCTGGAAGAAGGTTCTAGAACCTTGAGTTTTAAGATCTGTGAGTTATACCACAGCAGGTCTGATCCAGAAAATGTTGAGAATAACACATTTATATGTTTTATGTAGCTGTGGGAATTTATGATGCCCCCAAATATAAATAAAACAGAGACACCTTCTTATAAGTTTTTTCTTATACATTTTGTGTATGCTACTGTGTGTATTCCTAGGCCCATGTGTGACCCAGGTGCTTACTAGTTTCATCACTCTCACTATATTAGACCCAAATGAAGTGACATAAAGTCTAGTATTATGAAACACAGATAAGTATTTGTTAATGTCTGAGTTATCCTTATATCTCTATAGGAAGAATGATCCAGGGTATAAGAAATGTCAAATGGGACCCTAGTGACCACATTCTTCCTCTCAGGTATTCCCCATGCACCAGCTCTGGACACCATGCTCTTTGTAATCTTCCTTGTCATTTACATTCTCACTGTGCTGGGCAACTTCCTCATCCTAATGGTGATCAGGGTGGATTCCCACCTCCACACACCCATGTACTACTTTCTCACCAACCTTTCCTTTATTGACATGTGGTTCTCCACAGTCACAGTGCCCAAAATGCTGATGACCTTGGTGTCCCCAGAGGGTGGGGCTATCTCCTTCTACAGCTGTGTGGCACAACTCTACTCCTTCCACTTCCTGGGTAGCACTGAGTGTTTCCTCTACACAGTCATGTCCTATGATCGCTACCTGGCCATCAGTTACCCACTCAGGTACAGCAGCCTGATGAGTGGAAGAGTGTGTGCCCTCCTGGCTGCTGGCACCTGGCTCACTGGTTCCCTGCACTCTGCTGTCCAGACTACACTGACCTTCCGTTTACCCTACTGTGGACCCAACCAGATCCAGCATTATTTCTGTGATGCTCCTCCCATCCTCAAGCTGGCCTGTGCAGACACCTCGGCCAATGAGATGGTCATCTTTGTGAATATCGGGGTGGTGGCCTCAGGCTGCTTTATGCTGATTGTGTTGTCCTATGTGTCCATTGTCTGCTCGATCCTGAGGATCCGCACTTCAGAGGGCCGACACAGGGCTTTCCAGACCTGTGCCTCGCACTGCATCGTGGTCCTCTGTTTCTTTGTGCCTTGTGTATTCATCTACCTGAGGCCAGACTCCAGAGATGCTGTGGATGGAGTTGTGGCTGTTTTCTACACCGTGCTGACACCCTTACTCAATCCTGTTGTGTACACCCTCAGGAACAAGGAGGTGAAGAAAGCACTGGTAAAACTCAAAGACAAAGCAACATTTTCTCAGAGCCAGTAACTATTGGTACAAAGATAATTCATTTTTCCAACATCTGCAATATAATCTAATTATAATTTATCTTTGAACCGAGCCAACTTCTCAGGAATATTCAATTCTTATATTTGCTAAGGACTTGCAAGTTGCAATTACATCTCTGACATGTGATAAATGTGCTCATAGTTTGATATTTCATCCCTTTGCAAATGCATTGCTTTATCTTTAAAAAATAATACTAAGCTGGGAAGTGGTGGTGCATGCTTTTAATCCCGGCACTCAGGATAGCAGAGACAGGCAGACCTCTGTGAGTTCGAGGCTAGGCTGGTCTACAAAGTGAGTTCCAGAACAGTCAGAGATGTACAAACACTTTCTTGAAAAACCAAAACCAAAAAACCAAACCAAAACAAAAATAATACTGATAAAGAACTGTGATGTTATCTCAGTTGCTTTATGAAATTGAAATTGTCCTTTGGCTGATACAGAATGCTCCTTTTGTCTTTATTTCTCTCGTGCATGCACCCAGAAGTCATAATCATGGCATTATTGCAGTTAGTAGAAGTCAAGTTATTCTGTTCTTTAGTTCTTCAAATGCATTTTTTTACTCTTTCAGTGGTTCTGTGTTTTTCTGTGTGTATAGCTATGAAAACATATTCAAAACAATTTTCATCATATACAGTATGTAGTATTCTAAGGAAAACTCCACATCTAATTTATGTGTTATGAATATATGTATGTAATATTTTTATAAAAATATTTCCTAGAAATACTTCACTTATAGTGGGCAAAATTCAGCTATTTAAATGTATAACAATTAAATGAGATGATATTCTTTCTTTCCTTCTTTCTTTCTTTCTTTCTTTCTTTCTTTCTTTCTTTCTTTATTTATTTTTTTTATTGAGAAAAAAAATTTCCGCCACCTCGCAGCCTCCCACTCCTCCCGCCCTCCCCCCATTCCTCTCCCCCTCCCTCTCCAATCCATAGAGCAGTCAGGGTTCCCTGCCCTGTGGAAAGTCCAAAGTCCTCCCCCTC
>NC_022012.1:33732970-33739222 GCF_000317375.1 Microtus ochrogaster | reverse complement strand
CAAGTCTCTTCCCAACCCTAAGATGGCTCCCTTAATTAAGATATGTGCTTCCCTGCTCCCCTATCCAACCTTCCTTTATCCCAATCATCCTGTTGCCCCAAGTTCTCCCCATCCTACCCTTCTCACTTTTTTCTCCCCATCTGAGATGATATTCTTGTATATTTATAGTGGAGTGTTACAAATCAATGGTCATGATGATCTACAGCTATTTATAACATGCATTATAGAGCTATCAATTTTGACTCTATTCGTTATGATTTAATACCTACAAATCAAAATATATTAAATACACACATATGTTGAATCATGACAAATATAGGGAAAAAAATCCTAGTCACCTTGTCTCCTTTAACATGGCAGGTACTTTTTCCATCTCCAGGAGAGGCACTTTCTCATTGATAAGAAAAAGTGTGATGCAATACAAGACAGTCAGTGTAGTAAATGATCTCCACTTATCTTCACAGTTCAGTACATATTGGGGAAATGTGATTATCCAGGAAGAATCATAAAAGACCGGGAAATTCAACATTTTAAGATTGCTAATTCTCAGACAAGTTTGCATACACCTAGGATGGAATGGGAGCTTATGGATGTTTGGGATGAATCAGTCCTTTTGGAGATGACAGGAGGTGAGCACTCATGAACTCACAACAGCAGTGGTTATCTATACAAGATCCACCTACTCAACTACTGGAGCATGGAGAGAGGCAGGGAATATAAGCTCAGAAACTGAGGTGCTAGTGATAATTGATGTCTGCTAGAGGAAGGGGAGTCATTTTTCTCTAGGGCTGTGAGTTTCTAATAAGCTCCAGTAGATGGGTACCGGATAATGCTAATTAGATTCAGTAGATCATTAATAAGGACGCAAATAAGAAGTTATGAAGTTGGGGAAGAGGTTTTAGAGATTTTAGAGCAAATAAGTAAGCATGATCCAAATACCTTGTATTCATATACAAGTCTCAAAGAATGGGTAAAATAGTAAATTTAAGAAGTTTAATTCAGAATATTAGCATTAATTGATCACTTCACAGTGCTACCAAGGTTTTTGTGAACTTCCCCATTTCATCCATGTAAAAAGTGTAGATGATAATGCTACTACAATTCTTTTACTGTGAAGATTGGTCTGTTTCCTAATTATCAAAACCTTTGAATGCTTTACCTTACAGGCAAAAGGGGTTTTGTTAATGTGAACAAGTTTCTTAAATGAAGAGATTGCACTGGATTAATCATAAAGGTACCCATATAGTAATCATAATGGCCCAATGTCATCAAAAGGCATAAGAGAAAAGTTTAAAGTCACAAGCAAGAGATATAAAAATAAGACAGAAGATGCAGAGAGAAACTCAGAAAAATCAAAGGGTCTAAAATTAAGGACTCTATATCAATGTTAGAATATAGGAAAAGCAAGTCAAGAAATGGTCTTCTAAAGTCTCCAGAAGACATTAATTCTGTATACTAACTGATGGATGCCTGGTTTATTTATGTTTCTGTTCCCCAGAATTATCAAGCTAGTGAACTTGTATTGCTTTAAGGAAAGAAGTCTAGGTGTCTATGTCTGTATAGAACATCTTGAGGATGGGAAGCACATCACAGAACCTTGGATGTGGCTAGGTTCATAGTTGGACCAATGGAAAATCAGTGTGGTCCGGACAACAGAGTTCAGGGACCCACTGAGCCAAGTGCAACAGTCAGGAAGCACATGCTCTCAGGCTCATCATACCTGAGCAGGCAATGAGGAAGGAATGATCATAGGGCATGATTGTGTAGCAGAAACTCACTTAGTTCCCTGTTACAGACAACTCAAACTTTGTCTTGTACATTCTGCAGCAGCTTTCCTCCTACAGAGTTGAAACTGGCATGCTTGCTGGATTCCTTCTGCTGAATACTCAAAGTTTTACTTTGTTAATTATACTTGGAAATACAAAAAACTACAGCGCCCCTGGTGTAGAGTCATCCCTAAGTCAAAGGTGTGCCAATGGTGCTTTATTTAGAAAGCAGGAAAGTAAAAATATAATTAAAAGATTTCAACATGCTTTTTCTAAAAATTAGAAAAATAGATCCCCACATCCCCAGGCCTTGTTCAGATCACACAGATCATGCACAGGCACAGACGTGTGATTTCCTCAAAACTTCCATATACTGGAGCACAAAACAAATCTCAACAAATACAGGTAAATTAATTAACTCCATATATTCTCTCTGCTCACAATACAATAAGGATTAGGATCAATAGTTATTAATAGCAGAGAATCAAAAGACTCTCTAACAGTTATATAAATACTTATACTTCATAAGGGAAGACTTAATGCCATATTACTGAATGATTAATAGGTAAAATAAGATATCAAAAATCATGGAAATGAATGAAAATCAAAAGACAATACCTTTGAGACCCTTTAAAAGCTTTCCTATGAGGGAAGTTTATAACTCTAAGTACCTACATAAAAAAAAAAAAACTAAAAATACTTGGGAGGAGTTGAGGGAAGAGAAAGAATAAGTAGAGGCAGAGAAAAATCAGAGAAAGAAAGAAAACATAAATAATTTTAAAAAGAAAAACATCAGAGAGGACGAATAAATGGTTTAATGATACAACTTAAGAATTTGGAAAAGCAAGAAGAAACCAAACCTAAACTGAGCAGATAGAAAGACATAACAGAAATAAAAGCTTAATGAAAACTAACAAAGAAAGCAACACAAAGAATCAGCAAATCTAAGAGGTGATTCAAAGAAAAGATAAACAATATTGACAGACCCTTGGCCCAGCTAATGGAAAATACAATCCAAATTGACAGAATCAGAATAAACAAAGAAATATTATGACAGACACCAAGAAATTTAAAATATTGTGAGTATGTAATAAACCTATACTTCAATATGTTAAAAAAAATCTAAAATAAATAGATAAATTTCTAGAAACATTCAAACCACCAAAGTTATATGAAGAAGAGACCAACAATTTAAACAGAAGCCATAACAAAGAAGGATCTCTAAACAGCAATAAAATTTATTGGGCTGAGAAATCCTTAGGCTTGGCTGGACTCTTAGCAATATTCTGCCAGACTTCAAAGAGCTCTATGACAAATACTTCTTAAATCATTAAAAAGACAAGAATCAGAAGAATTCTTTCTGAAAATCTAGTGGTGCAGTTATACCCAAAGCAGGTAAAATACATTAAAAAGGTAAAGAAAAAAAAAGCTATAATACAATATTCCTTTGAATATGAATTCAAACAGAATTTAGGCGTATATAAAAAGATCATCCAACATCATAAAAGTTTCTTTATTCTAGATATGCAGTGATAGTTCAACATAGATAAATCATATTATAAATCCTATAAATGAATTTAAAGTAAAAGCTTGCATATCTTTTCAATAGATGCATAAAAAGCCTTTGACAAAATTCAACATGCCTTGAAGATAATAAAATTTCTAAAGAGTGAGGGACTCTATCTCAACACAATAGAGGACATTCATGGTGAACTGACATCCAACATTAAGTAAGATGACACCAATAAACTTATTAATGTGGAAGAGGGAAAGTACATAAGGCCGCAGCTCCACATAAAGAAGTACAGGTAAACAAGGAAAGCTAGAGTAGGAGAACTAGTCCTCCCTAGGAAAGAGCACACTAGTCGGTTTTCCAATACCAAATGGTTACACATACATTATTATATGGACAGAGACAAATATATACATGTTTACATATATGTATGTAAATATATATGATACAGGAAGCAACAATTAAAGGGAGGTCATAGATTTAAGAGAGAGAGAGAGAAGCAGTTATACATGGGAGGAGTTGGAGGAAAGAAAGGGTAGTCTTTATTATTGTAAATATATTATAATCTCAAAAATTTTATATATACACATGTCCACATGCAGTATCCTAAAAGACAAAGGTGTAGGAAAGGACTTTCTGTATAGAGTTTCATTTACTCAGGAATTAAGACCAACAATTGACAAGCTAGTGGTCATTGAATATAGTAGGCAAAATGCTACCACAGATCTCAGCAATATAGTTGCTTAAACAAAATCATTACAATGATAATTGCAGTTGGCATGCCAATGTGGAGGGGAACTTTCCCCCTCAGATGAAGAGCTATGGGGAATCAGTGTTTACTGAGATGGAGAGATTTTGTTTTTTTTTCTAGAGATGAGCTCCATGAAAAGTTATCCAATCTCAAGTGGTCAGTCTTAAAGATGTACATACGAGGAGCACTGAAAAGGCATACATATGTATGTGTGCATACATATCATAACTTCTTTATATTATATGTAATCATAATGAAAAAGAGGTCCTTAATTAGAAAGAGTGTTAAGAAGGCATGGGAGGATTTGGTGGGGAAAGAAATATTTACAGTATTGCATGATCAAAAATGCCTAAAGTTAAATTTTAAAAATAGGAAAGTAATGCTATACACAGGATAAAATGTGATAAAAATGCATTAAAAGCAGACTGGACAAAACTTGTCCTTGTAGCCACCTCCATGTAAGGGACTAGATTTTTGACTTTTACAATATCCACTGTTTCACATTTATGGCTTGATTTGCATTTCTCTGATGATTAGTGCTATTGAAGGCATACATCCTGGCAATTCATGTGAATTGTTTGGAAAATATTCAAGTATTTTGACCCATCTTCGGAGACTCCTCACACGTGCATGCAGTATTTATGTACTCATATACTCATACTTATATGGCAGTAAGTATTTTGAGTGATCTGTTTGGATATTAACTCTGTATCAAACAAATAATCTGCAAATACTTCTTTCAGCCCATGGCTGTCATTTCATTTTGGGCAGTGTTTTTTTTTTTTTTTTTTTTTTGGTGTGTAAAACTTTTTGTTGTTGGAGTCATAGTTGTCTGTTTACACTTCCTGACAGTTGAACAGTATTTTTTTCAAAAAATTACTGATAAACTTCCTTAATAAATAACATATTTACATTTCAACTGTCTTTCCTTTCCTTTCCTTTCCTTTCCTTTCCTTTCCTTTCCTTTCCTTTCCTTTCCTTTCCTTTTTCCTTTCCTTTCCTTTTCTTGCTGTCCTGGACTTGATTTATAGACCAGGATGACCTCAAACTCACAGAAATCCACCGGCCTCTGCCTCCCAAGTGCTGAGATTAAAGGCATGCATCACCACACCTGGCTAAATTCAGTCATTTTATGGCCAGTTACCTATATTTATTTTATATACTCATATTTATTAACTGCACAAAAATTTAACTATGAAATTTATGTAACATTAAAATATATCAAATTAACATTTAAAAAAGAAAACCATAGACATTATTAAAATTGTGATATATTATATACTTTACCTGGATTATCTCAATTTAATCTTTAGGAGGAATTCTTATAGGTGCTGTCATCCATATAGGAATGATGGGTAGAGACTATGGCCAAACTTTGATCCCACACTATCTGGTACCAAATTCAGCAATATTATCTTTTTTGCTATGCTGCTTTTAGACAATTTCCAGGTTACTCTTTTCTTGCATGTCAGGGTAATATCAGTGAACAACAGTAATCAATGACCTAAAGAATCTATTTTTATATAGTTACGCTTATATACATGATTATTATTTCTGCATGTATGTATTTATACACATACTAATTTAATGTTCTCTTGTATTACCTCAAGAAAATATAATCTGAAATGTATAATTTCTGTCTACAGCCCTGTTCAGATGTGATATCGTCATATGATTAAAAATAGAGTAAGGGATTAAAAAATAACAAGGAGATGATGGAGCTAAGAGGGCATAAATCATCGGTAAAGCTCTGGAAAACAAAACTAGTGATTTGGTAAACTAATAATAAAGTGTTTACATTATCAAGAAAACTTAATTTTGCAGATATCTGTGCCCTTATTAGTGCTCTAAAGAGCTGTCAACGTTGTTTTTGTTTTTTTTTTTTTTTGTTTTTTGTTTTTTTGGTTTTTCGAGACAGGGTTTCTCTGTGGTTTTGGAGCCTGTCCTGGAATGTCAACGTTGTTTTTAAAAGAAAGTTTTAGGCTTTGCGGACACCGGGAATGCAAGATGGCGTCGCTCATGCCACTGAAGGAGAAGAAGCTAAAGGAGGTTAAACTTGGAGAACTGCCAAGCTGGATATCGATGCGGAATTTCACCCCCAGTGGCATTGTGGGAGCCTTTTAGAGAGGTTATGACCGGTATTACAACAAGTACATCAATGTGCGGAAAGGGAGCATCTCGGGGATTAACATGGTGCTGGCAGCCTATGTGGTTTTCAGCTA
>NC_022012.1:33715425-33730450 GCF_000317375.1 Microtus ochrogaster | reverse complement strand
TTTGCTGGAGAGGGTGTGGAGAAAGGGGTACACTCATCCATTGCTGGTGGGAATGCAAACTTGTGCAACCACTCTGGAAAGCAGTGTAGCGGTTCCTCAGGAAATTTAGAAGAAAATTTAACAAAGAACAGAGCAGCTGATGTTTGCTCGCACTCCACATAGGCAATGCTGAAACTTCAGATAACCCTTGACCAGGTCATACCATATCCTGAGCTAGTTCTTTGACCAGAACATACCATATCCTGATCTACTTCTTTGGACTTTCTTCTCAATTTAACATCTCTTGAAGCATCACACTTTGAAAGTAGCCGCAGATGCCCATGACCAGGGATATCATTTCCAGGTAAATTTGTATTTCTAAAATACAATATGGGTATGTTTAAAATATATCCGATGCCAAAGCCACAGAGAAACCCCCTGTCTCGAAACCCCCACCCCCTCAAAAAAAAACATATCCGATGGATTTTTCAGAAACTGTATATTCTGAGCTAATAAATAATAGAAAAGGATTTAAAGTTGTAAGTCGTAACTGGATAACATACAAGGCTTCAAATTCTTAAAGCTTAGGGTATCTTTTATAATAATTCCAGTATTGATATTTGAGTTGATCCCTTCAGCCCTATTTTCTCAGTAATTAATCAATGCAGCAATTTCTTTAATTATTTTAATTAAGTGAAACCTAAATCTCAGAAATAGAAGATGCATTGATTTAAAGCATATTCTGAGGCTCCTGAGTGCAATGGGGAAAAAAAGGTAGATTTTAGAATGTTAGAAAACACATATGAGATGGCATGATAAACCCATGGCATCCTGCAAAGAAGAGGCGAGGTAGTTAGTCATCCACAGCCAGGAAAGGTGATTATTTGTACTTATAAGTAACAAAGGCATATGTTAACCGTGTGGTTTTTAATGAAAATTTCACACACCATGCCTAAAGTTTATGTAGTATGTCCTAAATTCACAGAGCTTTTGATTTGTATGCTAAATTATATTGTGTACGAATCCTTCAACTCTAAGGAGAGAAAAAGAGATTACTAGAGACCCAGACTAAAGCATTCGATATTTCTTTTTATTCCTTAATAGCGTCAATGTCCAGGCTAGGCATATTAGTTGACAGGGACCTGCATCTAACTGGGCAGAAGATCAAGGTTGCTTGTTCCTGTGATTGGACTAGAGGGTGGCTCCAGCTGGGCTGCTTCAAGAGATCTAGTACATCAGACAGGTGCTTTAGTGAACATCAGACATTTGTAGGCAAATGGATGGAACTAGAAAAAAAATCATCCTGAGTGATATAATCCAGACCCGGAAAGACAAACACACTCACTCTTAAGTGGACACTAGATATAAAGCAAAGGACAAACAGCTTACAGTCCACAGTTCCAGAGAAGTTAGGTAACAGGGAGGACCCTAAGAGGGTCACATGGATTGCCTTGGGAAGGGGAAATAGGGGAGAGCTCATGGGTAAACTGGAGGCAGGGGGCTTGCAGGGTGGAGGTGGGGATGGGGGATGAGAACATGAGGGAGCAGGATGGCCTAGTTGGGAGCAGGAAGGAGTGAGAGAGCGATGGCAGAGATATCTTAATAGAGGGAGTCATTATGGGTTTGGGAGAAACATGATGCAAGAGAAATCCCCAGGAATCCACAAGAATGACCCCAGGTAAGACTCCTAGCAATAGTGGAGCAGGAGCCTGAACCTGCGATGCCTTCATCTAGTAACTGACGGAAGCAGATGCAGAGATCCACAACTAGGCACTGGGCTGAGCTCCAGAGTCCAGTAAAAGAGAGAGAGAGGAGGTATTATTTGTGCAATGGGTGGTGGGTGGGTTAAGATCATGATTGAGAAACACACAGAAATAACTAACCTGAGCTTGTGAGAGCTTGTGGACTCCAGAGCCAGCTGGGGAGCCTGCATGGGACTGAAGTAGGCCCTCTGCATGTGGGCAACAGTTGTGTAGCCTGGTCTGTTTGTGGGACCCCTGGCAGTGGGCCGAGTATCTGTACCTGGTGCATGAGCTGGCTTTTTGGAGCCCATTCCCTGTGGTGGGAAGCCTTGCTCAGCCTTGATCCAGTGGGGAGGGCCTTGGTCCTGCTTCAAATTAATGTTCCAGGCTTTGTTGACTCCCCATGGGAGGCCTTACCTTTTCTGAGGAGTGGATGAAGGAGTGGGTTTTGGGGAGGTTGGGGGGAATCAGGAGGAAGCAAGGGAGAGGGAATTGTGGTTGGTATGTAACATGAATAAAAAATTTAAAATATGAAATGGGAGGAGGTGGAAATTTTTAATAAAAAAGAAAGGCATATATAAAACAAAAGCATTCCTAATTCTGTTCCTGGCAAAGAAGGGAGAAATTTCCGAGAGTGTGCTTTATACTAATTAATAGTTCTCACTGTGCGCACTGTGGTGGTACACAGTTGTAACTTACAAACAGAAGCAGGAGAACTGAACGTTCAAAGCCAACTTGAGACACATAGCGAGATGCTATCTCACAAGCAAACAGATAAATAAATGAGGAACAGAGCAAAACAGATTGATGCTAGAAATTTTGGATTCGAATCAAAGTCGGGCCCGTGGTTAAATACTTTTACACACTGACTTTTGACTTTGCACAATGAGTTATATGATGGGCCATTGCACAACCTTCTGCATAGGTCACGACTTAATGAATATTGTGTGCTGGGCTTCCACAGTTAGGAGGATTTTCTTCTTAGGATAGTGTCACAGCTTCCTCAAGGAAGCTGTGGCAGGCTAGCACAAAGGATGCTCTTTCCCAACACCTCTGAAATGCAGTTAGAACAAATGTCAGGAGCCTTGTCACTTCATATTAGTTTCCTAGCTCCAGCTTCTTCATCTGCTAGAAAGGGTGGCATGTAATGCATTAAGAGGGTGTGTGACATGTAAGTGAAATGTCTTTTTAGGCAATATTATTTATACTTTTTGTATTAGTATATGTGTGGACTAATTGTGAGGCTTAGGGTACAAATCTTACCTCTTAGGAAGTATCTATATTGCATTTTATAACAAAAATAAACATGGCTTACAGAATAAGCATAAATTCGAGAATAAACTCAATGAATACTTTTGATTCTTTTTCTCTAAGGAATTTGTTTTATTTTTTTTTTTTTACACTTAACGTCTGTCCTTTTTTTTTACAGAATTAAATTTAATAATTCTGAAATGGACACTTTGAGTTTGGACAAGATGTCAGAACTTTTCCATTGGACAGCTGATAGCTGTTATGAGTAACCAACAGGAAACATGTGATGTACACATGAATTCATCATTACAACTCTCAGGGCCTTGCCAGAGTATTAAAAAGGTAAAGACCTACCATGGTTTTAATTTGTGAGAGGGAATAAAAATAGTTTGAGGAATAAAACTGTTTTATTAAGTGTTTTCTAAAATGTTCATTTCTTCATAAACATACTATGTCTTTTAGTGGACTGTATTATATGTAATTTTAATATGGAGTATATAAAGTATACAAAAAAGGAGATTTCTTAAAGTCTCACTTCAGTTGAATAAAGCATACTGTAAGAATATGATGCTGAATTGCAATTCTGGAACGTATTTGTATAGGTAGTAAAATTAAATTGTCTTTCTAATGATTTCCTCAAAACACAAAAACAAAACAGCAGTATGACCCTTGCTGAGATTATTATGTTCACAGGGAGTTTTCTGTGGGATTCTTATATCTGTTCACCAAGGCATGAACAAATTATAAATCCCTTCATTAGAAATTAAAGCTTGATGTTTCAAGTGGTCTTTGAAAGTCTCATGGTGACATTGGAAACATAATCTAATTAGAGATTTTGAAGATGTTAAACATTTTCTTCTTTACTTGATTATTTATCCCGAGTAAACACTGACCCATATTTTAATTTCAGCAGGGCTTTTTTCACCTCTTTGTTCCTTAAGGTGTACACAACAGGGTTGAGCAGGGGTGTCAGCACGGTGTAGAAAACAGCCACAACTCCATCCACAGCATCCCTGGAGTCTGGCCTCAGGTAGATGAAGAGACCAGGACCAAAGAAACAGAGGACCACGATGCAGTGCGAGGCACAGGTCTGGAAAGCCCTGTGTCGGCCCTCTGAAGTGCGGATCCTCAGGATCGAGCAGACAATGGACACATAGGACAACACAATCAGCATAAAGCAGCCTGAGGCCACCACCCCGATATTCACAAAGATGACCATCTCATTGGCCGAGGTGTCTGCACAGGCCAGCTTGAGGATGGGAGGAGCATCACAGAAATAATGCTGGATCTGGTTGGGTCCACAGTAGGGTAAACGGAAGGTCAGTGTAGTCTGGACAGCAGAGTGCAGGGAACCAGTGAGCCAGGTGCCAGCAGCCAGGAGGGCACACACTCTTCCACTCATCAGGCTGCTGTACCTGAGTGGGTAACTGATGGCCAGGTAACGATCATAGGACATGACTGTGTAGAGGAAACACTCAGTGCTACCCAGGAAGTGGAAGGAGTAGAGTTGTGCCACACAGCTGTAGAAGGAGATAGCCCCACCCTCTGGGGACACCAAGGTCATCAGCATTTTGGGCACTGTGACTGTGGAGAACCACATGTCAATAAAGGAAAGGTTGGTGAGAAAGTAGTACATGGGTGTGTGGAGGTGGGAATCCACCCTGATCACCATCAGGATGAGGAAGTTGCCCAGCACAGTGAGAATGTAAATGACCAGGAAGATTACAAAGAGCATGGTGTCCAGAGCTGGTGCATGGGGAATACCTGAGAGGAAAAACGTGGTCACTAGGGTCCCATTTGACATTTCTTCATATGAAATATGCTCACTGGATTTCCACTGATGGAGAACACAAAAGACGATTTTTAAAATATTTTTATATAGTCACCCATACAAAGAAATGGTTGCTTCCTTATTCCAGCCATACCCTGCAAGAGTGTGAAATTTATATGAAATAGTTGACTTTTAACAAAAGGGTCAAATTTAGTATTCTTTGTTTTCTAAAATCATAAAACTATGCTTAAGTAATAACTAGTGCTGATAACTTCTCCCACAACCAGCCTTCATTCTAATACCTTTTCTTGTTTCTTTTAACATGTACATGTGCACACACACACACACACACACACAGAGGAAGAGAGAGAATCTTCAGTCATTCATTTCCCCTTTGATCATTAAATAATTTCATTTAAATGAATATTACACAACAACCTTCCTCCTGTCTGGTCAGATGCTGGGACTGAGTGTGGCTGCAATATTTTTGTATTACAGAGAGCCTGTTTATTTTCTGTGTCCTGTATTCCTAATCATATGAAGAGCTGGAAGCTACTACAGTAAATGTGTCAGAGCTCATTTACTCCATCCAGTCTTATTTCACCAGGACTTTAAGCTCATGTTTATTCTACTGAAGTGGAGTCATACGATCTCTGTGCATTTTGAGATGCTCATGGAAAATTGTGCTTAAATTGTAAAGAGAAGTAAACACTTTCATCTTTGAGTATCAGGTCTGAATTAAATATAATCATATATTTTGTTGTGAAATCTCAGCATACAATCTGTATACACACTCTAAAACCACTTTTATTTGCTTGCAAGATGTCTATTATTTCAGAGATAAGAAAATATTTTTTTTCTTCAAAGAGAAGACTGCGTGTCTTTTAAGCAATATCGTTAAATTTAAAAAATAGTGAAAAGTCATGGAACCGCAATGGAAATCAGGTCATAAATCTAGAGCTAGTCAATTAAAAAGGAGCATCACTTACTCAATTATTAGGGCACTTCTGCCCTTTTCATCTTTGCCTCTCTGTCAGAAATAGCCTTTTCCTGTGTGGAAGTCAGTGGGAGCTCAGTTGGATGTCCCGAGGTATAATGCTGTGGGCATAGAAAAAGTAATTAATTGACTGATGTATTATATAAAAGGCCTTTATTAAACTACACAGTGTTAATTAACTAAGGCACAATTAAGGCAATATGAACTGATTTTAAAGAAGACTAAAGAACCCAAGAGTTTACATATTAAATACTTTGTAGACTTTCCAGGAATGGAGTGTTGAGTTTAGACATGCTTTCCAATCATGGATCTCTGTTTTGGATCACAAGGCAGATATTATGGCTTTAAGAAGTTCCATGTCCTTGATGAGTAGTAGCAGTTATTCCCCTGCATGTTTAAAAACACAGAAGAAAAAACTACAGAAACAATATCCTCTTGAAGTAGAATTTAAAATTGGGTTGATATCTCAGGAGACAATATGTTTGCCCTAGATTCTCCATAGGCAAACATATTTCAGCACTATTACAAACATTGAGAATTCTAGCAAAATGCATATGTGTAAGCTGGTTCTGCTTTGATGGGCCATCACTCTTTTAACCTTTCTATTTTGCCAAAATGTAATGAATAACCATCAAAGCCATCCTCAAAACTTCTGCAGGGAATGATTAATACTAGTCTTGATTTCTGCTGTGATTTCACAAGTGGAAAATAAGGGATTTCATGCCCTAGGGGCAAATCTCTGTTGTGGCTCCAAGTCTCTTTGATGAATCTTTAACTTTCTGTGCTCCAGGGATCCTCAGATGGTTATTCCTGAAGACACCTCTTATTAATTAAGCCCCTTCTCCCCAGGGCTTTGGTCCTGGAGTGATGTTATCTCACATTTGCACGCTCACAGATTTCTCTGAAACTGCTACCTTTATTTCTTCTTTACATTTAAAAATATGCTTGTATTTTATGTGAAAGTGTTTTTCCTTGTTTGTTTTCACATGAATTAATGAAACTAAAGAAAAAGAAAGTGTTTCCTTCTGGAATTAATGCATACCTGAACTACTAGGACAAAAGTTCTCATAAACTAAAAGACAATCTAAAGCCTACACTGTTCTAAAAGCAATACCAGCAACTATAGATGGACTAGATTCTTCTCTCTGGAAGAGATTTGAATACCCGAAGCCCTTTAAATTAACATTCCCAAAATTAACCTATCACAACACTCAATTTTCTAACACTGTGTGTCTACTTAAATGAAGACATATTTCATCTACATTTGACATTTTTTTAGAATGCTATTTTAATAATCATTGATAGTTTAGTTCTACTTAGCATATCTCAATATCACTTTAGGAAATGCACACAGTTTTGGTATTTGATTCTCATGAGAGATGTATATCTTGTTCAGTATAGGTTTTCCAGCCAGAGGATCTCAACAATGGCATTGGATGAGTTTGATCTTTTTTAATAGAAAGGAAGGAATTTTTCAATTATTTTAGGCTCGCCTTTACAAGATGGCAAGAATCTATATGATACACAAACTAGAATTTCCAGCATCAGTAAGAGTTCTGCACTCAGGCAGGTAAGATGACTCAGTAGGTAATGTGATTGTTGAACAACCTTGGTGAACAGAGAGAAGGGAACTGGCCTCCAAAATTATCCTTTAATTTCCACAATTCCACCATGATGTGTGCACAGCATCGCATGCGTCATACATACACAATAATGATGACAGTAATAAATAAAATTAAAATTATGTATAATTCTTCACTTAAAGATTTTATATAAGGTAATGTTCCGTACCCACAGACCATTCCCATGTGATGGTGCCCTCCTCTGCAAATGACTAGATAAGGGCAGGGTTCTATTTGCATGTATTTAGCAACCATATTCATCATTGGGCTTGCTCTGCCAGTGTTTCTCCTTGAATATTTATTTTTTTAAAACAACAGCTTTTGCTGTTCAAAATTCTTTGCACGTGTTTGTTAATTTTGAATTAACTTTATAATTTGTACAGAAAGATTTGTTTCGGTTTTAGTGGGCATTGCATTGAACATATAGAGCGATTGTGGGGGAACTGACATTTTGGAAGCACCATATCCGATTCATGGATACCACATATGTCTTTCATATCTCTCAACAATGCTTGTGATTTCAGTGCTCATACCTGGCTCAGCTTCCCAGATTTATCATTAAGTGTTTCCTGACTTGGTATTTTAAGTGATAATTTTTATATGTAGAAGGATGATAGATGTTTTATCTCAGTTCTATATCAGTTCAGCTAAACTCACTGATTTCAGATATTGCATGAGATTCCCTTCTTACTTAACTGATCATGATGTCTGCTTGTTCTCTGTCTGGGACCTCTGACACCACAATCCAGAAATTTCCCCGAAACAAAACTGTTCAGATTCTAAATTTTCCTTCCTTAGAAATTTCAGCTATCTGCACTCATCTCATATCTGAAAGCACTTGTTTGTATGGATTTGATCCAGATTATTGCTGTAGGACAATGGTCTGTACCCTGTCACTTATATTTTAAATAAATGCTATTGGCCAGTAGCCAGGCAGGAAGTAGAGGTGGGGCAATGAAAATGCTGGGGAGAGGGAAGTGCAGTCTGCAGTTGTGATCCAGCCACAGAGGAAGAAAGATAGCAAGATGTGACTGCCTTGCTGAAAAAGGTACCAAGTCCCGTGGCTAACACAGACAAGAATTATGGTCTAATATAAGTTATAAGCATTAATAAGAAACCTGAGATACTAGGCCAATCAGTTTATAATTAGTATAGACCTCTGTGTGATTTTTTTGGGGGACTTAATGACTATGGGAACTGGGCATGACACAAAACTCAGTCAACAGTTTATTATTTATGTTGGTTGGTTGATTAAATATAAACCCTGTTAATATGTGGACCAGGATATAAAAGCTATAGCATATCTATTTTGTCATTTATAATCACATAAAAGCATATGGATAAAATTTTATAAGCTTACTTACATGGAACTATGAACTACATAGTTCATATTTATTATGGACTAAACACTCTTGTAATTATCATTGACACACATGTCGAATGTGATACATTGCCAACTATCATTGGACATCTCATTTCCACTTTGTTTTAATTTCATTTTGATCTCACTTGTCTTTGTTCATCTATTCTTAGGGTTTCTTTATCGTGATTCCCAAATACTTTTCAAGGCTTTGCTATTTCATATAGTTAAAATGTGCATTTTTGAAATTTAATTAAGTGATATCATAAGGCAACATTAAAACACACAGTTTCTGTTACTTGACATTGTATTTTGAAGACATTTATACACTGATATATTGAATTAGTGTTCTGTTGCTAAGACAAAATAGCTAGGATGATAAACTGCAAAAGAGGGAAGATTTACTTTTGTTTATTATTTCAGACATTTTATTTTATGGTCATATGATTTCATTGCTTTGTGATAGTGGCATGACTGATCTCTGTGGTCAGACATAGCAATTGTGACTGCTCGCCTCAAATGGCAGGAAGGCAAAAGAGTGATTCAATATTAATATACCCTTTCTGGGCACACCCTTAGTGACCTTCTCCTTGAAACTAGGCCCTGTCTCCTAAAACGTCTACATCTGCATCGTGTCATTGGCTGAGAATGAAATCTTCTACACATGAAACTTGGGAAACTAAATAATGAGAAAATAGAAATGCATATGCTTGTATATGCCTCTTGACAAAAACTCCCCCGTGGTAGAAAATGGGTTACAGAGGAAGATAATTTCTGATTTTTATAACTGAAAGACTGAATTTCCAAACAAAGAATCTTTTTGATTCCATGTCTTCATCCTTCCCTCTAGAAACCTGTTTTGTGAACACACATGTGCGCGCGCGCACACACACACACACACACGCACACACACACACACTCACACCCACACCTCCCTTAATACACACATATATAGTTTTATCCCCAGCATGTGTCCACTCCATTCTATTGTGTCTTCAGTGAGGACTTACTGATAGGTCTAGGAATTTGCCATGTGTAAGAATTTCTGCTTCCACCACTTCTTCAAACTTGCCCGTAATTATGCTGAGATTTTTATCCAGGGACAAAGCTATTATCCAGGTCAAAGTGAAATAAAGCAGGAAATGATAAGAGTAACAATTTATAACACAATGTGAATAGACTTATATAATTATTTCTTGTAGAAAACCTGATTACAGAAATAGATGGCCATTTATCTATTGGGGCACCACATGAAGGATTAAGATAAAACTGAGAAGAAATTGGATCAGAAATCCTATTTGCTATGACACTCTCAAAGCCTCTGTTCAACTGGTGCTATACTATTTGGCTTATATAAATGCCTGTGTTGACTTAGGCAGGCTATTGCTTTTTGGGGAAGGTAGTGGGAGCAAGAACTGACTGCTGGCAGGTATCAGGAAGCCTGATGGTGTTGTAAATGCTCTGGGGCTGGGCAATGTTTTCAGGAAACTATAAATGTTCTAAACACAGTTTAACTTTCCATTTAAAGTAGGTAAATTTTATTACTTATAAATTATTCTTTAAAATATGCTAGTAATAAAAATAAGTTGGTACTGAACAGAGAGTACATAACTATTGTTCTAGGGAGAGATGCACAATAAATTTCTTTTCCCCCCAATCTTTATTGAAAATAGATTATTTTCTCATATAATATATCCTGAATAAGATTTTTCCTCTTTCCACTACTACTTGTTTCTTGCCACCTCCCTTGTCATTTCAACCCCACTCCCTTTCTGTCTCTCCTTAGGAAAGAACAGCCTTCTAACAGATAATACTAAAACAAAAAAATTCTAAGATAAAAAAACCCATCACATCAAAATTAGACAAAGACAACTAATAGAAGAAAAAGAGACTATAAGAAGGCTTAAGAATCAGAGACCCACTCTTTCACAACCCAGAAGTCTCATAAAAGCACTAAACTGAAAACTGTAATGTGTATGCAGAGGACTTGGTGCAGACCCATGCAGGCCTTGTGCATGCTGCCTCATGGAAAGCACACTAAGGTGGTGAAGGAAAGACTAAGCTGAAAACAGACTAGGAAGGTAATATTTGAATATAATAATCCACTTCATTTGGCCTTAACTATATCCTCAAAAAAGTCTCCCAGGAATCAATTCTACGTTTTATGTTTGCATAAAATAAGTTATAGGGCCTCACTAACATGTGTGTGCTTGGGAGCACAGTATCATATTCATCCCTGGAAATTCATTATTTGTTTCAGTCTATATAATTCACAAATGGCATAGTCATTAGTCATTAATTCTTAGCATGAACTACATAGAAGTCTTGTTAAGCAATGGTCTTGGGCTATAACCCTGCTTCATCTTGGTTGACTGACAAATAAAACATTTGCAGAGGAAACTTGCTTAATGTGTGAAGGATTTAAGACTAAGAAGCAAAATTGTAACAAGCGATACCATTTCCAGCTGCTAATAGCTGTACATTGGACGTGGGACTGTGGATATATTTTTGACATAGACTTTTCTTCCTTTGTGTATGCACCTATGAATGAGATTGCCAGATCATATGGCAATCCTATTATTAATTTCTGATAACCTTCCAAACCACTTTTTTTTATAACAGCTGTACTAATTTTTATTTCCAGCAATGTACAATGCTTCTCTTATTTTGAGTATCCTCACTAGCACCTGTTTTCCTTAATCTAATTAATAATAAATAGTCATTCTTCATGGTAGAATGTTGATAAATGATACTGAATGCTGTGGGACAGTGGTCTTTTATCCTGTCACTTATATTATTTTTAATAAAATGCTGATTGGCCAGTAGCCAGGTAGGAAGTATAGGTGGGGCAGGGCAATGAGAATTCTGGGAAGAGGAAAGTTTCAGTCTGCAGTTGTGACCCAGGTGTAGAGGATGCAAGATGTGACTGCCTCACTGAAAAAGCCACATAGCTACCACAGACAAGATTGTGGGCTAATGTAAGCTATAAAAATTAGTTAATAAGAAGCCTGAGCTAATGGGCCAATCAGTTTATAACTAATGTAGACCTCTGTGTGATTCTTTGGGACTTAACACCTGCAGGACTGGGTAGGACAGAAAAACCTCTGTCAACAAATGGTGGCCAACATGTAGACAGCTGCATCCATATAAAGCCTGAGAGAGGTTGGGAAGTTATTCTAGATAGAAAAGAATAGAGTTAAGCATGGCTTTTTGATAGCAACACTTTCTCACGAGGGCTCTGCTTGCTAGAGGTGAGCGCTCTCATTTAAGATAGGCTTCCTGACTCAGCTTTAGCTGCAAAGCCTTGCAGCTCTTTTAAGAGGTTCTGCCATGAAACACGTAAATGGTATTGATTAAAACCTGACCACATGCTTTTTGGTGGTGGCAGGGACCTTGAAACGCCATTGAGTTGTGGCAATAAACATAGCTCTGGCTGCTATCTCTACTACTAGGCTGGAATCTCAGAAAGCTAAGGAATGGACTGGATCCAGCAGTCAAAGCCAAGGTTTTGATTCTAGCCATATTTCATGGCAAATTAAAGACTTGTGTAGTCAGAAAAAGAGAGCTATACAGTAAAGATAGATTCAAAAGCAAAGAAAACTTCTAAATAGTTTACAGTGTGTTTAAAAATATATGTAGGCTTGGAAGACAAAGGAAAAGGATAAAGTCCTTAAAATAAGAAAGAGAGTAGTTAGGTGTGGTGGCACACACCTCTAATCTTAACACCTGGGAGGCAGAAATAGCCAGATATCTGTGAGTTCAAGGACAGCCTGGTCTACAGAGTGAATTTCAGGACAGACAAAGATACACAGAGAAACCTAGTCTCAAAAACCAAAAAATTAAAAAGAAAAGAAATAGAGTTTAAAATAAAGCAACATAAAGGTGTAAACTACACAGAGTGTCTGGATAGTGTATATTATTGAGCTGTTTTTGAATTGTTTTATGGCTGAGGAAGGAGCAACAGCTGTTAAAAGACTTTTATTTATAAATCCTCTGAATTAATCCAAGATAGGTATTTAGGATATACCTTGACTTCAAAATTGAAGTCAAAAGATATGTTACTTTGGAGAAGAGGTTTTATTTTTGTTTCCACAGGAACTGAGAGGCTGTGGATTTATTTCGGATTAAGAAAAATAAGGTTTGATCAAGGAAGACCCCCTGAGAAATCTCTGGTAGGAGCAGATGGCCCAGATATCTGAGTTCTACATCCAGTACAGTTCAAAGACTGCTGCTTGAGATGATCAATCCTCACAGGATACTCCAGTCAGGACTTGATCACAATTCTAAATTTTCCTTAGGTCCCCATAAGATTATTAGTGCCCCCAATCAGCAGGACATAGCCTAGAAAACTTTGCTAAAAGAATGACTTATGGATGTTTGCCTTTGTCTAGAATATTTGTTACAAGTTGTTATGGATAATAGGAGAAAAGCTAAACCAAAGATATTAGATTCAGAGTTCTTGTTTTCTTATTTAAAAAAGGGAAATGTGCTATAGGACAATGTTCTTTTATCCTGTCCCTTGTATTATTTTTGATAAAATGCTGATTGGCCAGTAGCCAGGCAGAAAGTATAGGCAGGGCGGGGCCATGAGAATTCTGGAAAGAAGGAAGTTTCAGTCTGCGGTCGTGACCCAGATGCATAGGACACAAGATGTGACTGCCTTGCCAAAAATGGTACCAAGCCACGTGGCTAACATAGACAAGAATTATGGACTAATATAAATTATAAGAGTTAAGAAGAAGCCTGAGATAATAGGCCAATAATTTATAATTAATGTAGACCTCTGTGTGATTATTTGGGACTAAATGGATGTGTGACCTGGTGGGACAGAAACCTCTGTCAACAACTGAAGTATAATTAGATGAGTTATGCTATGCTATTGGTGGTAGAATTACTATATACTAACTCACTGTATATTTCTGTAAAAGAAAAAAACATACATTTTCATAGTACTTCCATGATTAATGTATTAGATTATAAAATTATGAAAAGGGGACTGGAAACAGTATAAGGCAAAAATTGAAAGCCTATAATTATGCCCTTTTTTTCCCAAGCTTCTTTCATCTAGGGATAGAGCCATTGGGGACATTGTCTCAAAAGAAATCATGTACTATAATACTCTGCAACTTGAAGGCATTATAAAGTCAGACATTTGAGACCATATCAATAGCAGGTTTGTGTATAATCAATGTCTTGAGTTCAAGAGGAGATGTAACCTTTTGCCTCTGTGCTATTTTATCTTATACAAAATAAAGCTTTTGATTAGAAACCTATTTTTTCTATCCTAACAACTATAGGAAGAACATCTCTATTTGTTTCCAGTAAGCTGGTATGTGGTTAGAGTTCTTCCTGTTTCTGATTGTTACTCTTGCTTTGTTTACTTGGCTCTTTCTTTATTCTCCTTTGTAATACAGGAACACAGCATGTGTCTGGCCATTTGACCTGTGTAAACAATGGAAGGACGAGAAACAGAGCACCACCGAGAACTCTTACATGTGGACAGATTGTATAATGATTATCAAGCCCTCACAGGCAAAGCATAGAAGGCAGACATGTTGGGAATAAAGTGGTGTGTGTGTGTGTGTGTGTGTGTGTGTGTGTGTGTATGTGTGTGTGTATGTGTAGAATGGCTAGTAGGGAAAAGTGGGAGACAAAGAAGGAGATAAGGTAGAGTCTTTGTTTGAGAATCTGAGTTTTCAATTATAAAATTAGAAATCATTTCTCCTGTTAACTTCTATTCATCTTACATAAGTAGGTACCCTTATGCAGGTACTCATCTTACAGAACATATTCATCTTACATAAGTCTGTTCACAGCCAACAAACACCAAGAGGACAAGGCCAACTCTGTGACTGTGGTGAGAGCGAAACTCACAACCTTTCTAAGTGAGTCTGGCTTACCCTCTTTGTAGAAAATGCCAAACTTTTCTCTTTCCCTGAGATAGCCTAGCAGGTTTGCGTCATCTGAGATGGATTCCCAGTACATTTTCAATTGACTCTCTCAAGCTCAGGGAGAGCAGGTCTGGGAGGTGTTTCTAGTGGAAGGACATCAGATTCTTTCTTGAGAAGGGTGTGCATGGGGGTGCAGTATTGAGTCAGACTTCAGGAGATGAGGATTTAGTGAAGTGATGGGATGTTTAATTTGGTAATTGCTCTTGCCCAGTGCAATGTGCAGGAGATACCCATGTCATTTGACATTGTGAATTTGACCATTGAATTAGAAACAGAAAGGATCAGGTTAAAGAGAGTTTCTGAACTTTTAGCACATACGGTGACCTTTTTTTTTTTTTTTTTTTTTTTTTTT
>NC_022012.1:33714225-33715325 GCF_000317375.1 Microtus ochrogaster | reverse complement strand
CTTTGGAGCCTGTCCTGGAACTAGCTCTGTAGACCAGGCTGGTCTCGAACTCACAGAGATCTGCCTGCCTCTGCCTCCCGAGTGCTGGGATTAAAGCCTACGGTGACCTTCTATTTCTGCTGGCATACTAACAACTAATGTTTAGAGTCTGAGGGAAATAGCATTTTTCCTGACCTTGTGCACCTTATCCTATGACCTTCAATAATAATCAGACCCAACAAACACACAGTTTTGATGTTTCAGTTTACCAAATACCTAAGTAGACTGGTGTTCCAAGTCATAACATTATACAGTAATTTCTCAGCCATATTTTCACAGGTGACTTATCAGAACTAAGAGATCTGGTAAAGGCTAAACCAAAAGGCAAGACTTTTTAGTGTTATTGCTTTGTGAGTAAAGTGGCTGACTTTTGCTATCAATTTTTTGCTGCAGCTGACTCACTTTCTGTTACATATTTAGGGATCAATTCCCACAGTCCAGAACTGTTTAGTGAAAACAGTTTTCCACTGCCAGGCCTTCATTCCTCTCTCCTAGGTAGGTGCAGAGATCTGCCTTTCTGCAATTATCTTTATCAGCAGGCATTTGGTCAGTTTAGGGTATAGGCAAAGAGCATCACATTTAAGGCATTAACAGATCTCCTAGGACATAGAATTACTACCTAACCAAGCTGGTGTTCTGGTTTCACCCCATGATGAGAACAGCTGATAACAACATAGCTCGAGGACTGATAATTTAGAGGCCTGGATCTCTTCTTCACTTAGAGCATTAAGTATAACTCCAGACCTAGGCCCTTAGGAACTGCAGCATCTGGTGTGTGTGCTATCTGATCCAGAGCCATGGCTTCTACCTGACTGTTTACGTAGATTGCTTGGTTATCTGATTCTATGCATGCTGGGAGAGGAAAAAAGTGGTATCCTACATTTACTAAAAATGTAGTATAGCACACACTATCCTTCTCCTCTAGAATTCCACGGTGATTTAATTTCTTTCTTAACCAACTTTCTCCACTAAGGAGTACACCGGACATGTCCTAGTAACTCCCACAAATCTCTCTCTCTCTCTCTCTCTCTCTCTCTCTCTCTCTCTCTCTCTCTCTCTCT
>NC_022012.1:33703669-33714125 GCF_000317375.1 Microtus ochrogaster | reverse complement strand
TCTCTCTCTCTCTCTCTCTCTCTCTCTCTCTCTCTCTCTCTCTCTCTCTCTCTCTCTCTGAAAACCCTTATCTGATTTTCTATGGGGCTAAAGGATTCTGGCCCTGGAACCTGCTAGGGTTGGGGAATTGCTGGATTTAAGGATATATATGACTGGGAACATTTGTAATCGGTAGAACTAAGGACAAGGAAGAATGATGTAGAACTCAGAACAACGTAGAACTAGAGAGAGCAAGAAAGAGAAACACAGACAGATGATTCCTGCTGTGAGTAGACTTTTCCACTCGCAGATTTCGCAGATTTCTACCCCCCCCCCCCATAGCTATTTGTGGCATCTTTAGTTGAATACTGTATGGGAGTCCTAAAGGCTAAATCCCTTAAGGCTTTCTGAAGACTAGGTTCCTAGGCAGCACATGTCTGTTGTCCCAGCTACTGGGAAGGCTAATGCAGTGAAAGACCCGAGGACATAACAATATCTATTTTGAAAAGCCAGATTGATGAAATAACACTCTTACATAAATAAACACTTTTAAATGCTACAAATACTTAAACATCAATTTCTAATTATATTTTTATAACATATGCAGCTTTTCTGTTTTTACCACATTATTGGTGTTGCATGTACAAGACTTAGTTGTTAAAAGTAACTTTCTTGTATGTACACTTATTAGTGGGAAGGATTAATGCAAGCATTTTACCCCAGTCTTCACAAAGAAGCTTATAGTTTAAAAAAATCCATTTTCTACTATCTGAAGGAAGGAGTTTAAAAGTTCTAGAGCTCCTAGGTCAAGGCTGGACAGCAAACTGGACGGTAAATAAAGGATTTGTTGTTTATTTATTCAAAACAGGTGTTACTATGTAGCTCAGGCTGACTCCAAACTAGCAATCTTATTACTTCAGCACCCTGCGGGCTGGGATTGCAGGTAGGGTTTATGATCTCAAACCAAATATTCATTTTATGTAAATCCACAGTGAATTCTTCAAAAGAAGATATGTAATTTATTTTTTTCTAATATGTATGAAATTGAGTTGATTACTGTACTCCAGAGTCAAATATGTTTTATTGTATAATTAACTTTGTTATATGATGCTTTCACACCTCCACCTCCAATATGATACACTGCTCCTCTTTGTCCCCTCCCCCTTCCCACTGTTAGTTCCGTTTGTCTTTATGTTATATGGTAGATTATTTTGAGTCTTCCGAGGAGTCCCCCTAGTGGTCAAGCCAATTTACATTTCCTGCGGCAGGGTATAAGAGTCCCCTTCCTGCACACCCTCACTAGCATTCATTGTCAATTGTATTCTTATTTATAGTTGAGTGGTAATCTAAATGCAGTTTTGATTGGCATATTCTTGATACGTAAAGATGTTAGTTACTTATTCATTTATTGCTTATTTTTGTTATTCTGAGAGCTGCCTGTTCATTTATTTAGATATCATATGGTTTGATTGTATGAATGCATTAAATATTTTAGATTTTAAGCACCTCTAAGGTAGAGAGTTGTAAATGATTTGTTCCCCTTCTGTAGACTAATGCTTGCCAGAGTTCATATGAATTCAAGTTCATCTTGTTTGCGCAATAATTCTATATATTCACTGTCTGTGTTTTTGGTAGAGTGCCAGTTTATTCCTACAGGTTGATAAGCAGTAGCTTCAGCCAGGACTTGGTTCCTCATTGAGATCATCAGTGGTTCAAGTATCTGCCCCCTTCATTACTGACATTAATTATAGTGACAGTAATTATAGTAATTATAATTGCTGCACACTGCAAAACATAAACTTTTACCAGTGTTAAACTTGTAATAATATAGATTAGAACACTATGAAGCAAAAAAGATGGTCTATTAGGTCACTTTTACTCAATTATACTCTTGGTAGTAGGTACAAGAAGTTGGTTTTTGTCCAACATATTGAAGGGTAAGATCTAATCAGAAACATGAAAGAGAGTGAGATTTCAGAAAATGTGATGAAATTTGTTGTTTAGATTTATGGAGTATATATTTCTATCAATAAAAAACAATATGGAAATTATCTGACATTCTATAGAAAGAATCCTTGAGGGGAGAGAATATTAGGACACAGGGATTTTTTGCACCATGTAATTCTTTTGACTCAGTAAACTTCCTATCTGTGTACTAGTGGGTTGGAACGTGAATTGTAAGCTCCTCTTTCCGATGTAAATGAAAAATAGAACAACTAAAAGCCAAACTACAAGAGAGCGGACAGACACAAATAGAGCCGGTGGGGGAGATAAGGACTGGGAATGATGTATGCACAAGGCTGAGGGATGAAACCCTCACATAAAAATTTCAACTATCTTAAGAAGGCAAGTGCGAGTTCATGATTTAACTCAAAGTTTTATGCACATATACTTGGGTAACTAGTCTAATTATAGATTGAGTTGGCTGATGTTAATATGGGATTACCACTGGGAAAAAAGTTTTCCTTGGTAAGATAGTAAGATCTGAATTGTGCCAGTTTATTTGAGGTTAGGCCAGATTTGAAGACAGTAAACAGAACTGGTGACATGGGTTGATGACTTTAAGACAGTTTAAAATACAAAGATGAGCTATTATTCCCTTATATAACCAAACATATGAGGATACTGATGCCGAAGGTGGCACAACACTTTACTGAATGTCAACAGCAAATTCATCTCTTGTCTTCTCTTCCCTCATTGACTTTATTTAGATTTCAACCACTGCCTTAGATAGGAATCCCTTGGTCAGGAAGCTGTTCTCAGTTACTCATGGACAACATTGCTTGACTTTTCCAGGACTACCTGTGTAATGAACATGAGGAACTACACCTTTGTGACAGAGTTCATCCTGCTGGGAATTTCCAACAGCGAAGGGCTAGAGAACATGCTCTTTGTCCTGTTCCTGGTCTTCTATGTCTTTGCCTTGCTGGGGAACCTGCTCATCTTCCTCACCATTCTGGCTTCCCCCAACCTCCACACCCCCATGTATTTCTTCCTGGGGAACCTGGCAGTGTTTGACATATTCTTTCCTTCTGTGAATTCTCCTAAGATGATGGACTGCCTAATGGGACAGAGTCGCACTATTTCATACCAGGGCTGTGTCTCCCAGGTCTTCTTTTATCACACTCTGGGTGGCACCGAATGCTTCCTATATACAGTAATGGCCTATGATCGCTTTGTGGCTATTTGTTACCCTATGAGATACACAGTCATCATGAACCACAGGGTGTGTGCCTGCCTCACAGTGGGCACGTGGCTGGGGGGTTTTGTACATGGGAGCATCCTCACTTTTCTTATCTTTAAGTTACCCTTCTGTGGACCCAATGAGGTGGACAGTTTCTTCTGTGACATTCCTGTAGTACTGTCCCTGGCATGTGCAGACACCTCTCTAGCACAGACTGTGAGTTTTACCAATGTTGGCGTTGTTGCCCTCATGTGTTTTCTTCTCATTCTCACTTCCTACACTCGTATCGTCATCTCCATCTTGAAAATCCGTTCCTCAGAAGGCAGGCGCAGAGCCTTCTCCACCTGCAGTGCCCACCTGACATCCATCATCTTGGTCTATGGTCCTGTGATTCTTGTTTATCTCAGACCTGCTTCTAGCCCCTGGCTGGATTCTGTTGTCCAGGTGTTTAACAATGTTATAACTCCTTCCTTGAATCCTTTGATTTATACTTTGAGAAACAAGGATGTGAAATTAGCCCTGAAGAAGGTGCGGAATCAAGTGGCACAGCCTTTAGGGGGTAAGGAGTAGGAGAAATTCTTTTCTGGGTTTGTTTGGAGCTGCTTCAGGCTTAATGCCTATATGTCTCTTCCTTCAGATGAGTCTTAACAGTTAAGTCAATGAATTTGTGTGGATTTACTGAGTTTCAGATTTGCATTTTCAGCAATTCTCTTCAAATTATTCCTGTACTTTCTCCATTTTTGGTCCGCTAAACCTTTATGTCTTTTCTGCTCCATGTACTCTGTGCCTGTTTGAACCATTTCCATTGGCTATCAGGAAATGGCCTGTTTCTACTTCATGTATTTAATGGATCCTAAACATTGCTTTTTCTTTCTTTCTAGTTTCATTCCCTCCTTTCTTTTGCATTCAGAGAAATTGTGTTCTGTTTATGGGCCTTTATCTCTCAAGAGAGAAAGTGGGCATTGAACTATGTTTCAAAGTGTCAGAACAGAGACCATAAATTTGTACAATGTTGGTGAGCCAGATTTTTTACACATTCTAGACATTCTTTGTTCTGGAAGAGCACTATGTGTGTAACTAGTTAAAATGAAAATAATAACAACATTTATTCTTTATTTGGGGGTCAATTCATCATTTAGAGTTTCACATTACATTAATTTCAAAATCGTAGTTTTTATTTTAGATCCATCTACTCAAACACTTAGAATAACAGTTGACATTGAAATCCCTCTTAATTTGTACATGACAGTGTTTGAAGTATTTTTCATGTATTGACTAAATTAATCACAGTGTCATAAATGATAGATTCTATGAACATGCATCTTACAATGGGAGAGACTGTGAACAAGGAGCTATTCACTGCTGATGTTTGTGCACCTGTAACTAAACCTTCACCATTTCTTATGATAGTCTGTCTCATTAGGAGAACTGCAGAATCACCAGTTTCATAGAACAGAGGAGGTTTTAAGTTAACATTCTCTTTATATCATTCATTGTCCTCATTACTTTTGTGTAGTATCTAGTATAATCTTCACAGTATCTGTGTATTTACAAGAGAGCTGAGCACAAGGCAGCTGGCATAGCAACGGCACCATGGAAAGTAGGGCAGGGAAAGACTTTAGGTAATATCTAAGAGAGAGGCAATCTCGCGACAGTCACTTCAGGTCATTGCCACTTTGAAATAATATTCACTCATTCACTCTGATGCAATTGATTGATTAGCTTAAAACCTCCACCCAATTGCTCTAATGAGGAGCTAGGAAGCATACTTACTAAATTATAATAATATAATCTAATAATAAATTAAATAAAATAATAAACATAATAAATTAATATATAATAAATTATATTATATTGTATTATATATTATAAATACTATGATACTTGATGCTTATTCTGTTCCAATCATTTATTATAGAACCTGGCAGTTTAGAACAGAATTGAATATTTTAGGTCAGGGACACTGGAGGTGGCTTAGATGGGGTTTTTAGCCGGGATCTACATTGTGAACTGAGCAGCAGTCTTCTGATGAGGCTTGAATGGGCATAGTGGCTCAGTGCTGGCCTCTTGTGAGGAGGCCTCAGCCCTTCACCCACTATGTGGGCATTTCCATTTACCCACCTCCAGCTACTCACACTCTCATCTTGGAAACTGCTTTTCCCAGAGTGTGCTCCAGGAAGGTTTAAGCAGAAGCTTTTATAGCCTTGTCTTCAGGGTCATATACAGTACTCTTGTTGTCATGGAGAGTAGACACATGAGGTATATCCTCAGGTGGGGAGGACTACGCCCCATATTGTGAAGGGACATCCAAAACTAGTCACATTTCGAATCACCATAGTTCTACTTTACATGAATGCTTCCCTGCTGGATACATTTCTAGTTAGGGCTATTTGCTATGGTACCATATGTATGTTTTAAATAAATTTCTTGATTTAAAAGTTATACTTTTCTTTACCGGGCATGGTATCATATGCTTGTGATTCCAACACATAGATAGTGTAGGCAAGAAGATGGAGATACTCAAGGTTGTCCCTGTCTAGACAGTGAGTATGAAGCCAGCCTGAGCTGTATTAGACTTTATCTAAAAACGTGAACAAATAAGTACAGCATTCTGACAGTGAAAAAAACAGGGTTTAGATTTTATCAGCTTTTTTCATTTGCAGAAAACTTTTGCTACCTACCATTCAATTTTTTTTTGCTATTTATTAATCAATTTGTCATTAGCCATTAGAGTAGCCAGATGTTTATTGGAAGCTTGCTGTGTATAAGGCATAGTGCTCGTGAGCGAGGACATAGGATAAGACAGACTTGATCCCAGCATGTAGCGTGTAGAAAGAAAGCCACAACAGACACAGAATGAAAATGTAGGACAAATGCTGTACCACTTAAAATTCAGTATCAACTGCAATACTTAGGAAGAAAGGATCCTAGAAAATGAGCAAAAGAGGAAGTCCATGTGTTGGAGTTTTATAACTTCACTTTCAGCCTCTATAATGCCAGTCCACTGTGCTTAGACTCTAACTCTTCCAAGGTGGCATTGGAAAATGAGTTAAATTACACTTTTGAAATGAATGAAATGACACATTAAAAACATTATGACGCTAAGGGTGTTTGGAAAAGCCATAGAGAAAAATATATTTATCTAAAATTACATACAATATGTAAATACATACACACAAATGAGGTTACCCCACTTAGATTGAGAGTTGTGCAAATCCCTGTTCTATGAATGAGAAATTTTCTCTCAAGTTATTGCAGTCCAAGCAACTCCCCAATCAATATGTCATTGCCTTTGATCACCTCGCAGAGGTTGAAGGTCAGAGCCTCTTGCTAAAGAGACCACACATGTTTGATATCTCTCTCAAAAGAAACAAGTTGATCTGACTGCACAAATATCCCCCCTGAAGACTAGCTTTGACAGTATCAGAAGGTGTTGTGCAAGCTTTCAAGGGAAAAGAGCAATAAATACCTATGAACCACATTAATCACCAACCAGTATGGCGAGTTATCCTTAAAGGTGCAGTATTGTTGCATTTACATCTTGACAGTAACGAACAACTGTCTAATTAGACTTAAGGCCTGCTTGACAGGCATAATTCCAGGTATGGCAAATTTAGCACAAAAGAACTGATCCCTGATGTAAATGGTTGTAAAACAGTTCAAAATACTTAGTATATCACAGTGCCTTGTATTGAGTGTTCTTTTAGTGTGTCGCAGTGACTTCTTGAGTATTCTTACAGTATGTCACTGTGGCTTCTAGAGTATTATAGCAGTATATTGCAATGGCTTCTTGTTGAGGATTCTTGCTGTCTGGAGAAATAGAGCTCTCTACTGGAGCAACTTTACTGCAAAGATAAATTGGACAAAATAGCCTTAAATACACACAAACAAATTTCAATTGTGAAACAAAAGGAGCGCTAAATGAATGCATTTGATTATACAAAGAATTAGACACAATTACTCTTTTATAGCTTATTGCTTTGAGTTGATATATAAATGATTGCACATGTCTATGGGGTCAAGCAGTATAAATATAGATGCTGTGTTTTTTTCTGTTGCTGTGATAAAACAACATGACAAATGCAAGTTAGGGAAGAAAGAGTTTATTTGTGTCATGGTTCCAGAGGGATGAGTGTGTCATGGTGGGGGAGGGATGGAAGTGGGAGCAGAGGCTGAGATTTCTTATTCGGAACCACAATTACAAAGTAGAAAGAGCAGCCTAGAAATGGGATGAGCCCTGAAACTCTCATCCCTGCTCTGTGGCACAGCCCACCTCCCAAACATCCACAGAAAGCCACACAAATTATGGACCAAGTGTTCAGTTGAGCGAGCCTTTGGAGGAGAGTCTCATTGGAAACACCATAGCTGCATTGTGTTAATGGTCAAACTAGGGCCATTAGCACATCCATCTCTTCCAACGTGTCTCCTTTCTTTGTCATAAGAATAGTGAAATTTTATTTACTAGTTGCTTTGAGTTTTTCTCATTTCTTTCTCCTGTTCAGTTGTTAAAATCTTGGCTTAAATTTTGGGTTGTTTTTGTTAGAAGAATGGAAACGGTTCAAACGGGACAACAATCAGTTTTAATAGTTTTTTTCTAGATTTTCAATTCAGAATGGTGAATTATTTTCAGAGGATAGCTTAGTACAAGCAGAGCTCCCCCTAGTGACTGGTGTAAGTAGTGTGTCTGTATGCTTTTGTTTTGGTTTATTCATACTTTGATGGCAATAAAAACTCTCTGTGTGAGAGAAATGCTGAACCCTCTGAAAACATCCCAAACTCCCCTTATATCTATGGTATGTTTCTCCTAACTCTCAAATTGCAGACAGAGGAAAGTCATATCAGTGTCTTCACTGTACCTTAGATGAGGGGCAGGAAAGAATGAAAATGTCATTAGCCCATTCAATACAATGTAAGAAATCCTGGTTTAGGAATCAACAGACCCCAGTGCTTCAGGGGTGGCGCACTCCTTACAAGACTATGTCTTCATAACAAGGAAACTCACCTACTTAGCTTTGGTTTCACACACTGAACATGAAGAGGCTGAACTTGCTATCCTAAACAATAATCATTACACTATAATCATTACAAATACTTTAAAAAATTTGATAAAATTCTATTTATTTATATCTTTATTTAATATATTTATTTCACATCCTGACTGCAGCTTCCTCTCTCTCATCTCTTTCTATTCCCTCCCTCTACTTAACTCTACCTCCCTACCCTGTAAATTCAATCCCTTCACTCTATTCAGAAAAGGGCTAGTCTTCCATGGGTATAAACAAAAACGGTATATCAAATTGAAGTAAGACTAAACACCTCCTCTTGTATAAAGGCTGGGCAAGGCAATCAAGTACGAGGGATAGGTTTCCAAGAGCCAGCCAAAGCACCAGGGACAGCCTCTGCTCCCATTGTTAGGAGTCCCACGAGTAGACTAAGACACATATATTTGTAGAGGAACTAGGTTGGTCCCATGCAGATTTCTTGGTTGTTGTTCAGACTCTGTGAGTTGCTATGAGCCAGATTAGTTGTTTCTTGTGATGTCCTTGACCCCCTCTGGCTCTTATGATCCTTACTCCCTCTCTTCAACAGGATTCCCCAAACTCGGCCCGATGTTAAGCTGTCGTTCTCTGCATTTGTTTTCATCAGTTTTCATACTGATAAAGGCTCTCTGATGACAGTTGGGGTAATCACCAATGTGGTCCCAGGAGATGGCCAGTTCAGACTACAAATCCACTATTTCTAGGACTCTGAGCTGGGGTCATCCTTGCAGATTAGTGGGAGTTTCCTTTGCATCAGGTTTCTGAATTGACCCCCAAATGTCCTCCCCTTTCCAGTCATCTCTTTTAGTTACCTCTCCTTCCATCCAGCCACCACCTGATATCTCAAGTTCCCATTCCCACCTGCCCCCAGTACCCTCAGGAGATCTCTTTCTTTTTCCCTTCCCAGGGAGATTCTTGCTACTCCCCACTTGTGCCCTCCTTGCTACCTAGCTTCTTCGGGTCCGTGGATTGTAGCATGATTACCCTTTACAACTAACATCCACTTGTGAATTAGTATTTGGATATAGCCTTAAATGCATTGGCATGGGAGACAATTTCGTAAATAGAACCTCAGTAGAAATAACAATAAGATTATAATTAATAAATGGGGACCTCATGAAAATGAAAAGCTTCAATAAGGCAAAGGACACTGTCAATAGGACAAAACAGCAGCCTACAGAATGGGAAAAGATCTTCACCAACTTCATTTCCAACAGATGCCGATCTCCAAAATATATAAAGAACTAAAGAAATTAGACATCAAAAAATTAACAATACAATTAAAAATGGGATGCAGACCTGCCGCACACCGTGGCCCGGGTCTGCGCTCTATATGCTAGAACCCAGTTCGCGAGCTTAGGGCAAGGGGCTGGAGGTTGAGAATACACACACAGAGACAGATCGACACACAGACCTTCCAACACTGGTACCAAAAAGCCCCCCTTTAATAGCACCATGGAGGCTTAAATACCCTGAAATCAGTGGCCAACAGGTGAAAATCCCATCCTCTGATCCTCTAGGAAAAGCACAGCTTTTAGCAAATTCAATTAGAAGGCTCTAGCAGGGAAGAGCAGCTGAAGGCCAGGACTTAATTGGTACCAACACAGACCTAAACAGAGAATTCTCCACAGTAGAATCTCAAATGGCTGATAATCACTTACAGAAAATTTCAACATCCTTAGCCATTATGGAAATGCAAATCAAAATGACTCTGAGATTCCATCTTATACCTGTCAGAATGGCTAAGACAAAAAACACAAGTGACTGCTCATGCTGAAGAGAATGTGGAGCAAGGGGAACTCTCTTCCACTGCTAGTGGGAGTGCAAACTTGCACAGCCTCCTTGCAAATCAATACAGCAATTTTCCAGAAAACTGGGACTCAATCTATTTCAAGACCCAGCTATACCATTCTTAGACATATACCTAAAGAATGCTCAGTCATACCACAAGGACAGTTGCTCAAGTATGTTCATAGCAGCTTTATTCATAATAGCTAGATTCTGGAAACAGCCTAGATACCACTCAACCAAAGCATGGATAAAGAAATTGTGGTGCATTTACACAATAGAGTACTACTCAGCCACTAAAAACAATGACATCAGTAAATTTGAAGACACACAGATGAAACTAGAAAAAATCATTCTGAATGAAGTAAAAATGACTACTTTTAATTTAATTTTTTTAAATTTATTTATTTATTAAAGATTTCTGTCTCTTCCCTGCCACCGCCTCCCATTTCCCTCCTCCTCCCCC
>NC_022012.1:33701496-33702506 GCF_000317375.1 Microtus ochrogaster | reverse complement strand
TATAGGCATCCTCCTGAATATTAACCTTCATCAGGCGATGAAAGGAGACAGAGACAGAGACTCACATTGGAGCACCGGACAGAAATCTCAAGGTTTAATTTAATTTTTTAAAAAAAAAGTGCTTTGAGATGGTCCTGTGGTTTAGAGAAATAGTTGACCTTCTAAAGGACCTGGATTAGATTCCCAGCATGCAATGACAACTGGCAGTTATCTGTGATTTTGGTTTCAGGGGATCCCATAACATTTTCTGGCCTCTGCAGCCACACCATGGATGTGATGCTCAGGCATTCAGACAGGCAAAACACCAATACACATAAAATATTTAAAATAATAACAAATTTGTGAGTGTGTGTGTATATGTGTGTGTGTGCATGGGACTCCTAGAGGCTAGAAGAATATGTCAGATCCCCTAAAGCTGGAGTTACAGGCAGTAGGGAACCCTCTTAGGAATATTTTTAGAGAAAGGCATTTTGACTGCACAATCATCTTTCCAGTTCCCATGAATAATTTTTTATAAGGATCTGTTCATGATTTGGAAATAGAAAAGTGTCTAGAGGGATTCTAATGTCTGGTTTTGTAGGGGAAATGATTTTCCTTCTTTGTTGTCAAATCTTGCTCTTCTGTTTAGTCTTTTCAAGAAAGTGAAGCTGTATCTGGGAGAGGGTGCTATTGAGCCACAAGAAACTGGTTATATCTTCCAGTGACCATATTACCCCCTGCAGTGGTAAAAACTGGGAACAGAATTGAGAGGACCCAAAACAGTTGTGATGGATACTGATGATGATGGTGGTGGTGGAAATGATGATGATGACGATTACTATGATCATGATGATGGTATCTTATGGTTACTGCTGTTGATGGCAACAGCATGTTGGTATCTTTGCAAGGAACAGTCTTTTTTTTTTCTGTCTCCAGAGCCTTTTTTTTTTTACAGATTTTTTTAAATTTTTTTTTATTGAGAAAAAAAATTTCTGCCTCCTCCCAGCCTCCCACTCCTCCCACCCTCCCCT
>NC_022012.1:33698631-33699191 GCF_000317375.1 Microtus ochrogaster | reverse complement strand
GCATTTGTTCAACTATGTTCATAGCAGCATTATTTGTAATAGCCAGAACCTGGAAACAACCTAGATGTCCTCCAATGGAAGAATGGATGAAGAAAGTGTGGAATATATACACATTAGAGCAAGGAACAGTCTTAAACTACTACTCAGTTGCTGCAGTGTATGTTTGAGCCTTGCCACAGACACTTCTCTTGTAGCAGAGATCAGCTGTAAGACACAATGTGTGTAGATAGTTTCTGGCCTCTGAACTCATATTATGTTTGAAGACTGCAAAAGGGTGGCTTTATGCTGCAGCTCAGGTCATCTTCAACACACACTATCCTTATTTCTTAGGCAGGAAGAAATGGAGTTGATCCCCCCATCTTTTCTCCCTCCCTCCCTCCCTCCCTCCTTCTCTTCTCCTTCCTTCCTTCCTTCCTTCCTTCCTTCCTTCCTTCCTTCCTTCCTTCCTTCCTTCCTCCCTCCCTCCCTTCCTTCCTCCCTCTCTCCTTTCCTCCTTCTCTCCCTCCCTCCTCCCTCTCTCTTTCTTTCCTGTAGGGTGGCTAACCTTGAGTTCTCTATAT
>NC_022012.1:33681550-33698531 GCF_000317375.1 Microtus ochrogaster | reverse complement strand
CTCCCTCCCTCCCTCCCTCCCTCCCTCCCTTCTTTCTTTCTTTCTTTCTTTCTTTCTTTCTTTCTTTCTTTCTTTCTTTCTTTCTTTCCTGAATTAGGAACTCATCCCAATAATCTCTTGAAAGGATAACTTGATCATTATTGTCAATTTAGCTTACACTTAATAGTTTTCAAACTCTGTTACTATTAAATTTTATTTTATTTTATTTTATTTCAGATTTTAAACTCCCATCCTTCTTTACATACAATTATGGCTGCTACTCATTACTTTTAATTCTTTTTAGGTCATGCAGGTGTGAAATTATGTATATATATAATGCTGTTGTTTCTTTTTCAAAAGTGAATGCCATCATGAGTGTTCTTCCTGGTCCTGCTGCATTTCTTGCTACCTATCTGTTTGCTGTTCACAGGTTAGTAAGGTCACTCATGTGAATGGAGAAACACCCTGAAACTGTCTTCAAGAAGAAGAGTTCAACAGCAACATTTTTTGGAATTTATTTTATTAAGAATAAGAAAAGAAGCCAGGCAGGAGTGGTGCACGCCTTTATTCCCAGTACTTGGGAGGCAGATCTCTGTGAGTTCAAGGCCAGCCTGATCTACAAGAGCTACTTACAGTACAGCTAGGGCTGTTACACAAAGAAACCTTGTCTCATAAAACCAAAATTAAATAAATAAATAGAAAAAAAGAGCCATGCATATTTCAGGGGTATGATTCACTAAAATCCATGACATTTGTGTAACGAACAAGCCAGAACTTCAAATATTATTAATGATTCTGTATTAGTAGTTGTTGTTTTGTTTGTATATTTGGGAAAAGTTACATGTGTTCTGGTGACTCTATTAACACTAACAGACAGCCGAGAGAATGAGCTTCATGAACTTTTGCTGTAACTGGAAACATCATTTTTTTCCCCAAACATTTTGACATTGAAAATTTTTTGGATTTCCATATGAATTTTAGAGCTTGGTTGCTATTTTTCACAGTAAACCTGCTAGAGTTTTTGTTAGGATTTTATTTAACTCACAGGTCAATCATTAATAAACTCATCTTTTAGTACTCTAAAGTGCCATTCATAAGGAATGCATGCACATTTTTCTTTCAAGATGTATAATGTCAGTGTTCAGGTCCAGCCCAGTTTTATTGTTATTTTCTATTTTGATATTATTTGGAATGTTACTCTGCGATAATCATATGATTACAATTAATTTCCTGTATCAACTATGTAAACAACTTTGCAAGCCTGAATACTAATCATTGAAATATTTTCAGCTAAACTCCAGATCTGTATGGATAATCACATTGTCTGCAAACTCAATTTACTTTTATTTAAAATTCATCTTTTACTTTTTTATACTGAATTGTCTTATGCAAAAATTGTTTAACATTGAGTAGAAAAGGTGTGAGTATTAACTTGTTTCCTAATTCTAGAGATGAAATAACCACTTTGGTTTTTTTCGAGACAGGGTTTCTCTGTGGCTTTGCAGCCTGTCCTGGAACTAGCTCTGTAGACCAGGCTGGTTTTGAACTCACAGAGATCCGCCTGCCTCTGCCTCCCGAGTGCTGGGATTAAAGGCGTGCGCCACCATCGCCCGGCTGAAATAACCACTTTGTTACCGTTAAATATGACATTAGCTTGTGGGAATTTGGGGTCTTGTTTTGTTCTTTGAAACTTTGGAGATTATTCCATTTATCTAGTGAAAATGTTTCACCATAGATTAAATTTGCAATTTGTCAAATTAGTTTTTGGTATTTTGGTGTGTTGAAAGAAAATGCCTCCTAAAGGGAGTGGCACTCTTAGGAACTATAGCTTTATTGGAATAGGTGTGGCCTTGTGGGAGAGAGTGTGTCAATGTGTGGGTGAATTTTTGAGGACTCCTTTGCTCAAACTTTACTCAGTGTGAAACTATGACCCTTTTCTGCTGTCTGCAAGCCAAGACGTAGGACTCTAGTCTACTTCTCCAGCTCTATGTCTGCCTGCAAGCCTTACTGTTGTACCATAATGATAATGGAATAAACCTCTGAAAAGGTATGCCACCCCAATTAAATGTTTACCATTATAAGAACTGTCATAGTCATGGTGCTTCTTTACAGCAATTAAAACCCTAACTAAGGCAGGTATTGGACTGGGGTATTGTTTTGAAAGGTCTGGCCATGTTTTTTGCTTGCTAGAATTTGGAATTAGTACTTTGGGTTAGGAAAACATTAAAATGTTTTAAGTGCTGCTTAATTGGCCATACCAGAAGGAGCATGGAAGACAGTGGTTGCAAAGATGATTTTAATTGTGAGGGGCTGGCTCAAGAGGTTTCAGAGGAGAATTTTTTGATGTTGCCTAAAAATCATTTGTGTGATATTTTGGTGAAGAATGTGGATGCTTTTTCAATTTATTATAAAATCTTTTAAAGTTTTTAGATAAATTTATATATAGTATTTGTCAAATAACAATACATGCTTATGTATCCATCTATTTTTTGTTTTCTATTTGTTTACTTCAGTACATATTATAAACATGTCCAAGAAACATAAATAGCTATCCAGAAGATGAAGATAGTTAAGTGGAGTGTGCACACACAAACACACACACATATATTGTGCAGATTAAATGTGACTACTAAAAGTAGGTTAAGGCATTGGAATGATTTCGAAAGTACTTTGAAAAAAAAGTGAATTAAAGTTAGCTTAAACAAAAGACAAAAACAACATACATATGCAATACGATTAGTAATACTTAAGAACACTTCAAAACTGTTGTGGGATGATTGGGAAAATCACTTCAAAGTCACAAAATTTATAAGAAAAAAAGAAAATTCAGTTTTTCCTTGTGTTTTATGTATTTACTAAATAAGTTACAAATTGTCATATTACCTCTATAGTGAGTATATTAATGAGGGAGGGACCAGGAAAGGGAGAAAGGTATAAGAAAAGAAATTTAAGCCATTAATTATTCCCTTTGCTTATTCATACATCTTAGGTCACTGGAGATATTGTCCCCAAAGAGACCAGTTCCATTAATCCTTCTAGTTATAAAACATTATAAATTCATTATTTGAAGGTCAAATTAATGGCAAACCTGAGTCAGAGATTCAAGAGGAGAGGGCAAAGCATCTTGTCTCTACATCAGGACACTTTCTGCACAATAGAGTCTTTTGTTAGAAACTTCGTGACTAGAAACTTTCAAGATATATCTGTTTGCTTACATTAGCTGTGATTCCTGGCTGCCGGTATGTAAGTAAAGCTCTGGCTTCTTTTCATTCTTGGGCATGCCTTTCTCTCTTCCATTCTTTTATGTTCATTATTTTCTAAAATATAGAATCACAGAACTAAAGATAAAGGTTTTTATTTAATTTTTTAAAATGAGAAGCCTATGGTTGCTGAGGTTGGTCACCATCATCAGAAGCCAAGCAATATTTATGCTTCAACCCCCAGAGTGCTGAAGCTGGTACCCATTACAAAGGTTTGAGTTCATTGATCTATTATTAAATCAACATGAGAAAGCAATGAAAGAAAAACCTGTAGGTTGTTTGCATATGTGTGTGTGTGTGTGTGTGTGTGTGTGTGTGTCTGTGCATGTGTGTGTGTTTGTCAGAAGGATTTAGGGAGGAAATGAGTAACATCAGGCAGATAGGGTCCTATTTTTTACTTAGCACAGATATGAGAAATTATCTCTGTGTCACAAGTATCCCTATTGCTATCTTTCCACACCTTATCCATGAATACTTCCTTTAATGGACAATATGTTTATTTCATCACATGACATTTTATCTCCATACCTAAATATAAAGGAATGTAGTGAAAGTGAAATCAGGATATTCACAAAAATTAGTGTGAAATTTTAGAATTTGCTTCTTGTTGAAACAAAGATAAATTTTCACACTTTTCTCAGAAGTGTGATTCCTTCTTCTGTCTCCCTGAAAGATGGTCATATAGGTTCTAACCAGAAATCTTCTGTGGTAGGAATTTGGAATCTTTATGGTTAAGAAAGACACAATTCCAGAGAGTTTCCCTGGTATCATGTCCTTTCTTAGGATATTCATATATGAAGTATGGTATTGAGTTCTGACTGCAGATTTCCAGGGAGAAGGATTCTAAACATGCATCCAAAAGAGCTGTGAACTCTATACTTTCCTTAGGGCAGGTGAGGGCCAGTCAGCTGCGCAGCTCTGCAGTGTGAATCTGGTTACTGGGTCACACACAGGAAGTCTATGAATAAGAGGGTGTCTGAGCACTTTTAACCTACTAAATGCTCCTTCATGAAACACATTGTTTAAGTGAGAGGAAAATAATGCCCCTCCAGATCAATGTGTCTTCTTTTGTCTTTAATCACAGGCTCCATAAACATCTATGGTTAAATAAATATATAAACAAATGTAATAATATTAAATGTACTAAGTTCTTTATAAGCTGTTTTAAGTTAGGTTTTCATCTTACCTGCAAGGCTTTTGTTGTTATTGTATGATCATTCTTACTGCAGGGTTACTTGCTGGAGGATAACTTGTTAAACTAACTTCATTATGTATTTGCCACTAAAGGACCAACACAAACCACAGCATTATACTTTTATCTCACTCAGGTCACAATCATTGGAGGCTGAAAATTATCCATTTTCCTTAGTGTAGGTGAGGTTCCGAGCCATGAAGTTATTCGGGGTCCAGAGGCCCACATTGGTGGAAGAAGGCAATGGTCAGAAACCACATTTACATTTCTCTGTGTATTTAACTTTCATTTATCTTTATAATTCTGGCAGACTGATAGAAAATGAGTGTGTGAAATTATATTTATTGCTAAGGTCCAAAGTCAATGTCTAATAGCTAAAACAGAATTTTTGCATCCTGTCTATAACTTTGCTGGGATTTTAATTTAATCATATGGTTTGCATAAGACTAAATTCAGACAGGACCTGGCTTGTACACCAAGGACAATGATTATCGGAAACCTTCTTTTTGTTTCTCTTCATTCTTGCCATCAATTATGCTTTTTGTCTGGCAAGGATTTTATTTGGTCAAAACCCAAATAACACACATCTGCAATCTATTAGGCACTGTGAATGGATAAGACTGCTTTCAAGAACAAATGTTAGATACAGTAGAACAAAATTAGCTGCTGGTCATACGTAGAAGGTTAAGATAAGTGCAACACAAAACAGAAGGATTTTTTGGCGATTATTAATTACTGATTAGTATCCTAATTAATAATTTTAAAAAGCACTAATGATATTGAAATTTCCATTTGTGAGATTTTTAGCATAGAAATAGAATTTGACTGAGAAGATAGATCATGGGAATGTAGAAAGTGTTTGTATCATTGTACAGCGTCTACTTCTAAACTCAGTCCACATTCTGCCTCTGTGTGTGTGAGTCTCTGTGTGTGTGTGTGTATTCTAAATAAAAGGAACATGCTATTCTAACTATGATTGATGAAGATTGGAAAGTACTTTTTTGGAGGCAAACATTAAAAAGAAGAGTCTTACTTTCTTTTCCTTTTCACATTTTGCATGCTCTATTGGAGCAATCATGTTATGTACAATTCAAACACAGCTTGGCCATCCAAAGTGAAGTGAAGTCGTCATCTGATAACACAGGTTTCATAAGAAAAATGGGTGCTCTGAAATGTACCAGCTTTTTTGTTTATTATTATAAGGCAAATGTGAAGAAACAGACTGGTAAAAAAAGATCACCGAGTAATATTCTTTTCCCCCACCTAACATGTAAAGAAATGGTGACCAAATGTGACACACAACTTAACTGAATGCCAAGAGCAGATTCATTGCTGGCTCTCTTTTTCCTGTTTATACAGTCACTACCTTAGATAGGAATCATTTGGTCAGGAAGCTGTTCTCAGTTACTCATGGACAACATTGCTTGACTTCTCCAGGGCTGCCTGCGTTACGAACATGAGGAACTACACCTTTGTGACAGAGTTCATCCTGCTGGGAATTTCCAACAGCGAAGGGCTAGAGAACATGCTCTTTGTCCTGTTCCTGGTCTTCTATGTCTTTGCCTTGCTGGGGAACCTGCTCATCTTCCTCACCATCCTTGCTTCTCCCAGCCTCCACACCCCCATGTATTTCTTCCTGGGGAACCTGGCAGTGTTTGACATATTCTTTCCTTCTGTAAATTCTCCTAAGATGATGGATTGCCTAATGTTGCAGAGTTGCGCTATCTCATACCAGGGCTGTGCCTCACAGATTTTCTTCTATCACACCCTGGGGTGTACTGAGTGTTTCCTGTACACAGTGATGGCCTATGATCGCTTTGTGGCGATTTGCTACCCTATGAGATACACGATCATCATGAACTACAAGGTGTGTACCCTCTTCACAGTGGGCACATGGCTGGGAGGCTTTGTACATGGGAGCATCCTCACATTTCTTATCTTTAAGTTACCCTACTGTGGACCCAATGAGGTGGACAGTTTCTTCTGTGACATTCCTGTGGTGCTGTCCTTGGCATGTGCAGACACTTCTCTAGCACAGACTGTGAGTTTTACCAATGTTGGCATTGTTGCCCTTACATGTTTTCTCCTTGTTCTCACTTCCTACACTCGTATTGTCATCTCCATCTTGAAAATCTGTTCCTCAGAAGGCAGGCGCAGAGCCTTCTCCACCTGCAGTGCCCACTTCACATCCATTCTATTGTTCTATGGTCCTGTGATTCTTGTTTATCTCAGACCTGCTTCTAGCCCCTGGCTGGATTCTGTTGTCCAGGTGTTTAATAATGTTGTCACCCCTTCCTTGAATCCTCTGATTTATTCTTTGAGAAACAAGGAAGTAAAATTAGCCCTGAGAAAGGTGTTAAGTCAAGCAATGCAACCTTTGGGATATAAGGAATAGAAGCAATCATTCTTTTCAGGTTGCTCCACGTTTTCTGTCATCAGAACTGTTGCCAAATTAGTGAGATGACCAAAGCTACTCTGCTTGGTTGGTGGGTGTCCTCACAGGCAGGGCTTATTTGAGCTAATATGTGGGTTTAGCCATGTAAAAAAGACTTCACATTAACCCAGTGTTTTTAATTGCAGTTTGCCAAAACAATGAATCTTTCTGCCTTGCAACATCTACTGTGAAATCCACTTTTGATTGATTGAATTCTTTTAATTTTTACATGCACCTATTGGGGCTATCAGCTTATGTACAATCTAGAGACTATGGAGTATGTTATGCTCGCTTCAATTTCTCTCATCACTTCTTTTAACTATTATATCTTTCTGTATTCTTCTAAATGTCCCTTTGGTCACCCAGTTACGCTAATCACCATTAATATGGTATGGAATTTGAAAACTGGATTGAAATAAGTAAATGCATCTCTCTTCTGTCAATTTTGATGAAAATCACCAGATTTAGAACAAAAAAAGAATCCATGTATAGGAGATGCCACGTTCAAATAGCCTGAAGAATGTTGATTATTGTCTGATTCTTAAAGTCCAAAGTGTTTATTTGCTTGTTATGAACTGTGACTGGTATTATAAAAAAATAAAATATGCATAATAAAGTGCTCAGGCACTCCCAAGAAGCACAGGGAATTGATAGAGGATCCTGGTATGAGTAGTCCCCACTCAAAAGCTGCTATCATGACACAAATGTTGCTGGTAAAGAAATCAATTTAATTCAGAAACCAAACCGTGAGAAGGTGGATAAGGCTCATTTTCAAACACCACCTCAGAGACCTCAGACAGACCAATGCATTCCTGCAACAGTGGGGCCATGTGCAAGGGCTACATAATAGTGTAGTTTTGTCATCAGACACATGTGTTTCCTTTTTTTTTTTGTTACTGGAAATTTTGTGGGTAACAATCAGTTTCCTATTCTAAGCAATTCCCTCTAATTCTTTAAATGGACACATTGTTTTCCAGCAAGTTAAATACTATTTCACTTTTAACTCAAAAAATTAGCCAATCCTGCGGTTGTCTAAAGACCATAATATTCTTACAATTCTTAAAATTAAAAAGAAGATTATTGATTAAACAGTCTTGGCATCCGTCTGCTCCTTTTCTTGAAACATTTGAATCCACACCACAGTATTCTAATCATCCAAAGTTGATTTTTTTTTCAATTTTTTTTATTGAGAAAAGGAAAAAAAAACAAGTTTCCGCCTCCTCCCAGCCTCCCATTTCCCTCCCCCTCCTCCCACCCTTCTCCCCCTCCTCCCATCCTTCTTCCCCTCCCCGCACTCCTCTCCCCCTCCCGCTGGCTTTGTGGGCTCCTAGCCAGTTTGGATGTTCATTTTCCAAGACATGGACGGAGGGGGGAGGACCTAAGACTTACCACAGGGCAGGGCACCAAAGTTGATTTTAAAAGCTGCAAAATTTATGAAAACAAAAACCAAAAATGACAAGTATCTAAGAAACAATTCATAGACCACTTTGTCAGATGTGATAGTGTAAGCTGTTGCTCAAGTCATTCTTGCTGGATGGCCTTACACATGGTTGCAACAACTAATTAATTTCAGGCCAAAATTCAAAGACCTATCCAACCTCCAAGGCCAGTATGTGTCTGGGGAAATCTGTACAGAAGGTTTGTTTGAGAACCCCAAGTGTCTATTACCCTGTTTTATTTTATTTTTTTAATTTATTTATTTATTAAAGATTTCTGCCTCCTCCCCGCCGCTGCCTCCCATTTCCCCCCCTCCCCCGATGAAGTCCCCCTCTCTCATCAGCCCGAAGAGCAATCAGGGTTCCCTGACCTGTGGGAAGTAGAAGGACCACCCACCTTCATCCAGGTCTAGTAAGGTGAGCATCCAAACTGCCTAGGCTCCTCCAAAGCCAGTATGTGCAGTAGGGTCAAAAACCCATTGCCATTGTTCTTGAGTTCTCAGTAGTCCTCATTGTCCACTATGTTTAGCAAGTGCGGTCATTAGAACTGTCATTACCCTGTTTTAAAAGGCCCCTGAAATCCAGTCTCAGTACTCTGAGCCAATGCTATTCCACTCCTCTGGATTTTTTTTTGACAGCACTCAGGTGGTAAATTCCTTTACTCTGTCTTTCTCCTTCTCATAAAATGTTTGTGTTGACAATATGTCCTTTGGCTATCAGTAACAGCACCTGCTGTGATTCTTTCCTTATGTGTCATCAAATGAGATAATCTTCAATCTATGTCTATAACTGGGAGAATAAATTTTTAAAAATGGCAGTGAAAAAATATAGAGCCAGAGTTCCTATTATATATATCCTCTCATAATTCCTTAAATGCAACAGAATTATAATGAATAGACATTAAAGTATGAACAAAACTTACTTTTTATTTTTGTATTACTTCAGAATTTATTCTTTTAACATTTAATCAACTACTTTTGTGATTATAACTATCTGTTTTGATTACCTCGATCTACCACAGAAACACTTAGAGTAAGACACATATAGAGTAAGCCATCAATGTGTTTTTCTAGACACCATTTGCTCTTCTAACCACTTTGCAAATACTGAAAATGAGATTTGAGCCACATATCTCCTTCTGTAGCAGCTCTCAATTGCCCTCATCAGCTTCTTAGCTAGTTATGGGATCTTGGGAGCACTTTCCCCATTCATGCTTGAGTTTTTGTTAAGTGGTTTTATCTGGTACAGGTCTTATGTAGGTAATCACACTGTTGTGAGTTCATGTATCTAACATCCATGTGATGTCCAGAAGACAGGATTTCAGGATGCTTTGACATCTACCGTCTGTTCCATCCATTCTGCTTCTTCTTCCACGATGTTCCCTGAATCCGAGGAGGATTGATAACGATGATCTTTCTATGTCTGAACATTCACAGTCAATTTTTTAGTGCTTTCATAGTTTATTCATTCTTTTCATTAACTACTGTCTACTGCAAAGAGAGGTCTGAACAAGGCTGCAAATAGTAGAAATCTGTGAGCAGCGACACAGATTTAGCAGGCAAAGAACAGCAGTATGTTCCCACTAGGGGCTAATGTTCTTTCCAGCCATGAGTTTTTAACTAGGTTTAAGGAACCTGGCATGATACCTTTTTGTAAAGTAGGGTTCATATCGAATTAGAAGGCAACTAGTTAGCCACATAACAGTTATATATCCATTTCATAGTTTGATCAGAGTATCCATAAAGTCCATTTAAATTATTAAAATATACCTAAGTAAACATTAATAGTTGCCTTAAGGGAAAATAAAAATGTTTTCAGGTAAGAAATAAGGTATAAATCCAAGCATTTAAAGAAATATTAATAATAGGATATTATAGAAAACATTTGTTTGCAGAGTAAAATGTACTAGTACCTTTTCTGATATTGTGATAATACTCTGGTAAAAAGTAAATTAGAGATGAAAAGGCTTTATTTTAATTTACAGTTCCCAAGAGATTGAGTCCATAATGGATGGATATTTCATTTCCACAGATTTCATTCCCACATAGAAACCAACAGCAGAGAGAGAACAGGAAGGAGATTGAGGTTATAAAAATTCAAAGTCTTCTCCCAGTGAAGCACTTTTTCCAGGTTGTCTACATCTCCCAAAGACTTCATGATCTGGGGACCCACTATGCAAATATATGAGTTCATGGGGGATATTTCTCATTGAAACCACAACAAAATTTTACATGATAGGTTACATATTTTCTTCTTCCTGAAACCAGTACAATTTTAGATGTTTTCCACTTTTCTCTAATCTTGATCCCCAAAGAACAGAGTAATTGCAGCATTTGAACCCAAGGGATGGCACTCCTCCAGGGAAAACTCAGTATCTGCAATAAAGGAGCTTCACCTGAGTGGTTTGAAAACAACTAGGTGAATACATCCTACTCTAGGGAGCACAGGAAGCAATGCAGAGTTGAGAAGGAGTGAAAAAACAAAAGCAGAGATCTTCATAGCTAACTTATCTCTCCATTCTGCTCTTTCTGGTCTGGGTCATTGTAGAAAAGAATCCCAAAAGAGACCCAAAGGAAACATCTATTCCTCCTAAGTGGCTGGCTAGCTGATGCTCTTACACTCAGGGCATGAGCCCTCCTGCATCACAGATTCTAGGCATCATCAGCTGGGTCTTAGGCTAAGAAGATGCAGCCTCCTCCTCCCCTCAGCTTCATAGCAAGGTTGTTCTGTTTCATCCCTTCCAACCACAGAGGGCAGATGTGGCCTTGGGTTTTAGCTCCAATTTTTCCATCATCTGCTTCAGCGTGTAAGTGCTGGTTTACTGGAATGCGTTCTTCTCTCAGCATCCTCTCTTCTGTGATGTATGTCCCCTAGAAAGGGCAAGAGCCTGTGCTTACTTAGCTCAACTTGAGTTTGGATATTCATGTCACTTTATGTACTATTTATGATATGAATTATGACAGTGTGTCTTACCAACACTCATGTGGATAGCACACAACCATAGCTTGGATCATGGCTTTTGGGAACACAAACTCTATATTCAATCAATTCATAACAATGGCATCTGTAAATGGCTTTTCCCTATATTGTGTATTATGCTTTGTCTTCTGTTCTTTCATGCACCCACCATATGGATTTCAGTTTTCAGTTTTACTGACTCTGAAGACAAGAAAGAGGTTTTATGAATCAATAGCTCCTCGTCACTGTGATTGTGGCTTAGTTGAAGTCTCATTATTCAGAGTATTAGAACTTTGAATTATTTAAGAAAATACTATGTATTTGGACAAAGTTGCTAAGATATTTTATACACATTAGAGCTTTGTGCCTTCAAGAAATTTAAATTAATAGTTTCTTCACAGAGAATAAAATTAAAATCAGAGATATTTGACGAAACTCTCTGGATTCAGAATAAGGAGTCGATGTGACATTTGAACTCTGATGTATGTAATTGTGAGTGTTACTCTCTGCCAGTGATACTCAACCTGAAAAAGCCAAGCAACCCTTTCTAGTGGTCACATTTCAGATATCCTTCATACCAGATACTTATGATTCATAACAGTATCAAAATTACAGGTATGAAGTAGCAATGGATATAATTTAATGGTTGGGGGTCACCACATATGAGAAACAGTGTTAAAGAGACACAGCATTAGGAAGGTTGAGAACTGCTATTCTATACTGTTAATTTGATGCTATATTCTTAATTCAAGTTGACCTCTTTAAGTTTTAGGGGAGAGCTAAAACTAAATAAATGGCCAATTTGTTATTAAATATTAATTAGACAAATTAGATGAAATCTCATATTGAAAGTTCTTTCAAATACAAAGGGTCCCAGTGTGATCTGTAAAGGCTTTAATTTCTTTGGGAAGTTCAGCTAAGTAGGTCCATCCTTTTGTCTTCCAGGAGTAAGTAAACTTGAAAATGAGGAATTGCACTTTGGTAACTGAATTCCTCCTGATGGGAATCCCACATACGGTTGGGTTGGAAAAGATTCTCTTTGTTCTCTTTTTGGCCTTCTACCTGCTCACACTCCCAGGAAACCTACTCATTCTCCTGGCCATCCTCACCTCTTCCAACCTTCACACACCCATGTACTTCTTCTTGGGAAACCTGTCAGTGCTTGATATATTTTTCCCTTCAGTGAGTTCCCCAAAGATGATGCTCTACCTCACTGGACACAGCCACACCATCTCTTACCAGGGCTGTGCCACCCAGCTCTTCTTCTATCATTTCCTGTGCTGTGCTGAATGCTTCCTGTATACTGTGATGGCTTATGACCGCTTTGCAGCCATCTATCACCCTCTGAGATACACAGTCATCATGAGTTCATGGGTGTGTGCCTCCATGACAGTGGCTACCTGGATGGGGAGCTGTCTGCATGCATCTGTTCTCACGTTTCTAATCTTCAAGTTACCCTACTGTGGACCCAATGAAGTGGACAACTTTTTCTGTGACATCCCTGTGGTGTTGCCCCTGGCCTGTGGTGACACATATATGGCACGGGCTGTGAGTTTCATCAATGTAGGTCTTGTTGCACTGGTGTGCTTCCTCCTTATTCTTACGTCATACTCTCGCATAGTTATCTCCATATTGAAAATCCGTTCTTCTGAAGGCAGACGCAGAGCCTTCTCCACCTGCAGTGCCCACCTGACATCCATCCTGCTCTTTTATGGCCCTGTAGTCCTCATTTACCTCAGACCTGCCTCCAGTCCTTGGCTGGATTCAGTGGTGCAAGTGTTGAATAATATTGTTACTCCTTCCCTTAATCCTTTGATATATTCGTTGAGAAACAAGGAGGTAAAGGTGGCTTTGAGAAAGGTCTTGACACAAGGGATGCACAGTCCTGGGGAATAAGCTTTATGTCATAATATCACTTTACAGTTTGTCTTTATTATCTCATAGAAGTTGCTCCTATTTTTATATGATCTTAAAAGTTGGTTGTGGCATACTTTATAATGAGTAGATATTATTTTGATTGAACCCTATATTTCTATTGCTTAAAATTTTAAACTTTTAATGTAATTACAACATTTATCCCTTCCTTTTCTCCCCCCAAACCTTCCTGCTTTTCTTCAGCTTCATGGTCTCTTTTTCCACTTATTGTATTGCAAATATATGTAATATACATATGCACATTTATATAATCCTATGTATGTTTGTATATGCAAAAATTTTCTTAAATATAACCATTTGAATTCATATAATATTAGTTTTATGTATGTTTTCAGGACTGACCTTTTATCCATGGACAACTACTTGGTGCACCCTATCCTGGGGAGACCTCCTTTTGATTTCCTCTCTTCCATTATCAACACCCATTTTTACCCTCTATTGTATTCCTTTCTTGTTTTTTAAGGACATATTAATATTCACTTCCATTTCACATATATGAATTCATACATTACAGGTTTGTTTTTAGTGTTGGACTGATCTGGATAGAATGAGTTTAGATGTCTTCAATTTAGTTTTAGTTATGTTTGTGGTCCATTTTGAATAAACTTGAACTCTATGCTCATTTACTTTATGGTCCTGATATGATTCTAACACTTTGTATGTTGTCCAGATTTCTGCTCCTAATTACTGAGAAGTTCATTTTGAACTTATGTTGTTATAGCAGAATTGCAGTACACCGAGGCTATTTAATGCTTAGAATCAGTTTTTAAAAGACAAAAGTAGTTAGTAAATACTTGAAAAAATACAGAATAAATAAGAATTAATTGATATTAAAATACAAGCATTCCAAAATTTTAGAAAAGGCATCAAATATAGATATGTAGTAGAATATGACATCCAAAATTATAATCACATTGTATAGAATTGAAATACATAAACAGAATCTAAATTATCTGAGAAAACAAGGTGTCTTTTAATGCAGGAGACTACAAGTCAGGTTACTATTTGATAAAGAAGAAAAAAAATGGAGTTTATAACCACACCACACACAAAAATTAGCAAACAATAAATGACAAAAGCAAGGGGATTATCTATAAATGACTTTAGATAGAGTTCTGATAAAGGTGTACTATATTCCAAACCAGTGAAAAAAACCTTATCTATTTAATTAGTTATTAAGATGAAAAACAGTACCAGCTGTATAAGCACTCAGTGTAACAGACTCTGGTCCCCCTTGTCTATTCTTCCCTTTCTGCTTGCTTATGTTATCTGTGAAGAGTCTTCAAATGTTGTGCCATATACTCTGTCCAGAGTTTATATTTTAATTAAGTGAAGAAAAAGGATCCCAGGTATTTCATTGTGTAATAAAAAAATAAAACATTAATAAGACTGTAAGTAAAAATGCTCTTATACACAATTAGTTCAGAATACCAGTTGTTACAAGTGACATAGAGGAATTCAGCAGTATCTAACAATATCATCTAAGGTTACTTTTAAAATTCTTTACATTTACTATTATTATCATTGTTGGTGCTATTGTGTGTGTGTGTGTGTGCATGAATACATGTGGAGGCTATCTCTAGTGATCTGGCCCTCTCCTTCCACTATATTGATTCAGGGTTGGGGTTCTAGGAATTGATTTCATGTTGTTAGCCTTACAAACAACTGCCTTTATCTGCAGCTTTGTCTCTCCAGCCCTGTTAAGTACTTTTTGATGTAGAAGTTTATTATTGTTTTAGTCTTATCCAGAAGTTGTTGCTCAAACAACATGAAAATTTCACATCTGGGTTACTTGTGTAGTAAGACCGTGGAAACTGTATAAATATTTAGATGTAAGACAATACTATTTATCTAGCTTTACAGACTCACAGTAGTATTTAAATAAGGTATAACAACCCACAAAATACATTTTAATTTGGAAATATTAATATTTGCACAAGTAAATAAAAAGAAATAAAACTATAAGGATGGAAACAAAATTGTATATGAAAATTAACAAAATTATAACTATTTAATATTTCTTTATGCATTTATTTTTGTTTTGTTTGAGACGGGTTCTTGTTCCACAGCCAGGCTGGTCTTGCACTTATGTAATTATCCTCCTTCAACCTCTTTAGTGATCATATTACAATCATATGTCATCATGCATATTGGGCTTAATTTAAATTAGTATCATATGCACAGCAAAGGTAGAGCTAGCTTTGCATTGTAACTGTATCTTGTCCTCTTGGCTTTTTATCTTCAACAATGGAGAAAAAACACAGCAGAAAAAAATAACAACATCATGAATTTTGCAGGAAAATGGTTGGAGTTAGAAAACATTTTGAGTGAGGTAACCCAGACACAGAAAGACAATTATCACATGTACTCACTCATAGGTAGTTTTTAAACATAAAACAAAAAAGCCTAAAACCACAATCCCAAAGAACTTAGACAACAATGAAGACATTAAGAGAGACTTACATAGATCTCTTACATACATGGGAAGTAGAAAAAAAACAAGATCTCCTGAGTAAATTGGAAGTATGGGGGAGGGTTGAAGGTGGGAGGGAAGAGGCAGGGAGAGGAGTAGAGAAAAATGTAGAGCTCAATGAAAGTAAATAAAAAGGAAAAAAACTTAAAAAATAAGAAAAAAGGAAAAATAGAAAAAAAATTAGATAAAAAAGAAATTAACCAAGACTGAAGGTACATTAAAAAAAAACCAACCAAAACAAAACCATAAACCATTTTCACTTCTGTAAGATAGATAAAACAATTAACTAGATCCATTATGGGAAAACAGATCTAAATCTCCAGTTACAAAGAGACCTGCACCATTTAGGCAAACTCTTTTGGAAAATATTTCTTCACTGTCAGTTCACATTATGTAGTCCAGGATGAGGCTAAGGCTATATCTGCAGCTGGTGACTGAACAGAATAATGTGAAGAAGTCTCCCACTTTACACTGGTATTGAAGACATGAAGGATTCATGGAGAGCAGAAGGGGCTTGGCGCCATGTGGCACTGTTGGATTTCCTGAAGAGAGGACCCCCTGTTCTTAAAGGCACAGCTTCAGTTCCAGTGGAAACTCAGGGTATGGAGGATGCCAGGTGTGTAGAGTGAACACCAAGGTCAGTGGCAGATGTGGGGTTGAGTCAATAGTGTGCATCTATGCCTTTTGGAACACAGAAGACCATGCGTGAGACCAGGATACTAGTCTTTGGGCTACAAGATTTGATTTACTTTGCTGGATGTTTTTTGTCTTGGATTTTTTTTGTAACTTGGCTCTGATTCTTCTCACTTGGAATAAGAAGCTATTTTTGTAGTTTTTGACTTTTATTAAGTTCGGGACTACATACTTTGTGTATTTTAAAGGACTTTGAACCTTTAATTTGCTTCTATTTTTTTTTAAGGTTGTGGGTCTAGGGTCAGTGAGAAGTGAAAAAGAGAAGGGAGTTGGGAGGAATGGTTGAGGTCACTGGTGGAGGAAGAACTAAGGTCTGTGTCATTCACTCTCATTGCTAATCTACTCATGACATCCAGAAACTGGAAACAACCTAGATATCCATCAACAGATGAACAGATAAAGGATATATGGTGCATTTACACAATGAAATATTATTCATATAGGTAGAACTTCAAGATATTTTTAATTAAAGATCTTTTATAGGGTGACATTAGTGATTTTATGTCTTTTTAAGAAGTTATTAATCTATACATGAGCGACCCCCAAAACTCCACCAAAGAACTTTTACAGCTGATAAACACCTTTAGTAATGTGGCAGGATACAAGATCAACTCCAAAAAA
>NC_022012.1:33638829-33679340 GCF_000317375.1 Microtus ochrogaster | reverse complement strand
TTTGTGGGAGCCTAGCCAGTTTGGATGTTCACCTTCCTAAATATGGACGGAGGGGGGAGGACCTAGGACTTACCACAGGGTAGGGAACCCTGACTGCCCATTGGACTGGAGAGGGAGGGGGAGAGGAGTGGGGGGAGGGGGAGAAGGGTGGGAGAAGAGAGAGAAGGGTGGGAGGAGGCGGAGGGAAATTGGAGGCTGGGAGGAGGTGGAAACTTATCTTTTTTTCCTTTTCTCAATAAAAAAAAGAATTAAAAAAACGAAGTTATTAATCTTAATGAAACATAGTAGCTGAGTTACATAGTCTTCTTTTTATTTTAGTGCCCTTCCTGTCTTGTAGCCTTGGAATAATCTTCAAGAAGCTAGAGAAAACCATTTGGATAATAGTAATAAAAACATAAGAACCAGATGGTGTACAATCAGATTAATTCCCAAAGGAGTACAATCTATGTATCCAAGAAATTGGCTGCAAATAACTCTTTTGATTTTATTTTTGTTAATATTTTTATGTACATAAATTCATTTATTCATTCACCTGGCAGTGTTTGAGCAGCTTTGCATCTTTGCTGTTCTAGAAATTGGCGGCAGAATATAAAATTCACACAAGCCCATGACTATTATAGACCTTACTTTCTAGCTCTTATCAGAGTGTTAAATTAGATTTGAAATGAGTGTCATGAAGGAGGTACATAGTTTCTCTCCAATAAGGAGGTATATGCTGGCTGGCCTCATTTATTTTGCTTCTAAAATCCTATAAACAAGAAAACTTTTGGTATGTCCTAAAAAAATGGCCACAAAGAGATTAAATAGAAACCGGCCAGATTTGATGGGGCTGTTTTGGAAAATATTCCTATGGATTTTTCTAAATTCCATTATGATGTGGGATTCCCCTCAGTATGCTGTGAATATGCTTTATTGCCATTGGTTAATAAAGAAGCTGCTTTCGGTCAATGGCTTAACAGAGTAAATCCAGGTGGGAAATTTGACCAGAGATGTAGAGAGAGAGAGAGAGAGTAGGCAGAGTCAGAGAAAAGCCATGTTACTGCTGAAGGAGGAAGACACCCACCATGGTCTAGCAGAAATTTGTCGGTAGGCCACGACCTTGTGTTGATGCACAGATTAATAGAGTTGGGTTGATTTAAGATGTAAGAGATAGCCGGGCAGTGGTGGCGCACGCCTTTAATCCCAGCACTTGGGAGGCAGAGGCAAGTGGATCTCTGTGAGTTCGAGACCAGCCTGGACTACAGAGCTAGTTCCAGGACAGGCTCTAAAGCCACAGAGAAACCCTGTCTCGAAAAACCAAAAAAAAAAAAAAAAAAAAAAGATGTAAGAGATAGCTAGAAATATGCATAAGCTAATAGGTAAAGCAGTGTTTTAGTTAATATAGTTTCTGTATGATTATTTCAGGTCTGGGCAGCCGGGAACTAATAAGCAGCCTCCTTTAATATCAGTATAATTACTGTCTTCTGATACTTTCAGATATCGCTTGAAAACAGAAGACAACACATTATTTATCCTTCACATCTTCCTGCTCTTTCCAACTCTGGCTCATTGCTTTGGCTTTATCTGATTGTTGGTTCCAATCTCATTGCTGGGGAATGGATCTATGTGAAACCTGACAGTTACTTAGGAAATATGTACCCCTCAGAATCGTGTGAGTGTGAGTTCAGTTATGCCTGTGCCTGCCCTGATCACACCCACAGTCAGTAGTTTTCTTAATGCCAACTAGTTTCAGGTGAAATCTATGAAGTATCTGTGAGTTTCCTGGAAAATATTTTCCTCAATAATAAATGTTGCTATACAAATAAAAATGAAATACTTGTTATTTCCTAAAGAGGAAATTTTGGTGAAGATAATGACCCTAATTGTTGTTAATTGAATGTGTCAGAGAGCTAGTTAGGGTTTTTATTGCTGTGAAAAGACACAATGATCATGAAAACTCTTGAAAAGAAAACATTTAATTGGGGTGGCTCACTTACACTTTCAGAGGTTCAGTCCATTCTTATTGTGAAGGGGAATATTACAGTCTATAGGCAGACATGATGCTGGCTAAGCAGCTGAGAGTCCTACATCTTGCAGGCAACAGGAAATCACCTGAGACACTGAGCAGTACTGTGAGCATAGGAAATATCAAAGCCTGCCCTCACAGGGACACACTTCCTCTAACAAGGCCATGCCCACTCTAACAAAGCCACACTTCCTAACAGTGCCACTCCCTATAAGATTATGGGGCAAATTACATTCAAACTACCACAGTCCTCATAAGAAAAAGCTCATTCACAAGTTTCTGTGTCACTGAAAATTACCATCTCAAAATTCCAGCTGCAAACTCAAAAATATTTAAATGGTTTCCTATTATGATCCCCCTCTTGAATCCTCATCAAAGTCATATTAGGTTCTCTTCAGTATTTATTCACAACCCTGTCTCCCCTCACTGTTTTTGAATTCTATCTCTTCTCCATTTCATTTTCATAATTGTATTCCTCATTCTTCATATGTTTGTATATTTGTATTAAAATACAGCTGTAGGCCATTGAGGAGGCTTAGTGGGTTAGGATGCTTGTCACTGAAGACTAAATCTCCAGGAAAAGGAGAGAGCCAATGCTCTCATATTGTCCTCTGATGCTCCTTTCATGGCACCCCTCCATCCACAAAGCAATAAATATAATTTTTAGAATTTACAAAATAGACCTAGCTATTTCATATGAGACTGCTAAATATTTATTTTTTCTTAGTAGTATTTGGTAAGAATATAAATACACACACATGTATACATGTACATTTATATGTATACTTATCTGTCTACCAGTAAGTAAGAAAGTAGGCTATAGATACTAAGGAAAGTAAAAACCACTGTGCTGGGAATAGCGATATTAAAGAGTGGAGTGAGGTTTACCAAAATAAACCACACAGACATTTTAATTGAAGATGACTCGTCTTGTTTAAATAGCATTCTTAAACAGAACAATTTAAAAGATAAAATGAATGTTTAAATTGCTAGCTTTAAGATGTCTTCTATAGAGACCGAGAGTGTAACCCACCATTCATAAGTTTTCTAATGGCTTCTTTAACATCTTTGTTCCTAAGACTGTATATAAGGGGATTAAGCATGGGAATCACGGTGGTGTAAAAGACAGAAGCTACTTTTTCCTGGGTTGTGTCACCTGTAGCTGGTTTCAAATACATGAAGATGATGGAACCATAGAAGACCCCAACAGCTACAAGATGGGAACTGCATGTACTGAAGGCTTTGGATCTGCCATCTGCTGAGCGAATTCTCAGGATGCTGGCAAGGATGAAGGCATAAGAGATGAAGATGGCAAATACACTTGCAAAGACATTAAATCCCACCAGCAGCATCACCCAAAACTCCTTGGTATAGTCTCTTGAGCAAGTTATGTTCAGAAGAGGGAGGATGTCACAGAAGTAATGGTGAATGACATTAGCTCCACAGAAGGAACGGCTGGAAATGTAGCTGGTATGGATGGTGGCTCCAAAGGCCCCCATAGCGTATACAGCAGTGGATAGTAGCACACAGACTCTGTGAGACATGATGACATTGTAGAGCAAGGGGTTGCAAATGGCAACGTAACGATCATATGCCATGACTGTTAGCATGTAGGAGTCATCAATACCGAAGAACGAGAACAGAAACAGCTGGGTCATGCACTCAGGAAAGGCTGTGGAATTCTTCTCTGATACAAAGTTCACCAACATCTTTGGAATTATAACAGAGGAGTAGCAGAGATCTATGAAGGACAAGTTACTGAGAAAATAGTACATGGGTGTGTGAAGCTGAGAGCTAATCCTGATTAAAAAGACTAACCCCAAGTTTCCTGACACAGAGACCACATAGATCAATAGAAACAGGGTAAAGAGTGGAATCTGGAGCCCTGGCTTGTCTGTTAACCCCTCAAGGACAAATAAGGTAGAGTGATTTCCTGGGCTCATTCTCCTCCCAGCTTTCATGAGTTGCATGAGTCAACAGATAGAGGCAAACATTACCAATTGGCAGTATTTGTTAGCTTGCAGTTTGACAAATGACATTTTTTTTAAACAGAAACATTTTCTGAAATCTAAACAATCTAGCAGTACTTCTTTGAGTATCGCCTACCATCATGATTACAGTTCCTGTGGCTTCATTTGTATTCCTTGCATTGAGAAATAAAACCCACTAGGTTTCTCTTTTATAGTCCTCATGTGACATTTAAGTGTGAAAGTCATGTTGCTACCAACGAAGCTCTAGATTTCCCTGCAAAAGAAGAATAACTGTTATTCATACACCTTCCAGGAGCACCTACTGAGAGATGGTCTTCTATTTGATGGGTTGGGTCTCCAACAGCTGTTGTGTCTGATGTCTTGGACTTGAACTTTTTTTACTGATGTTGCTTGAGTTTCCCTTCTACCTAGCTTATTCAGTTCTAATCACAAAGACTTGGCTTCCTTCTAATCTGTCTATATACAATCTGAGTTTCTGGTCTTGAATTAGTTTTTCTTGCTGCTACTCATGGGCCATAGAGATGTGAGAAGAATGGAGAATAAAAAGTGCTGTGTCTTTTGCTGAAGGAAAGTGAGAAAGGAAAAAGAAAAACACCACCACAATTGGTGCTTGTTTGCCCGGCAGTGTGCTGAGGACACACATGTGAACATTATTGATGTGAAAAAAGTTGGAAGAACAACACGAGAGAGAGAGAGAGAGAGAGAGAGAGAGAGAGAGAGAGAGAGAGAGAGAGAGGTAAGTCAGTTTCACAGGTGAGAAACTAGAGGATGTTAATGTTGTTTGAAGGTAACCTTATTTTTCCCACTTTACATGTATTTATATAAAATTTCTCAAATCTATCAAATCTTAAGTTCAGTTCCTATATCTTTGCATGTTTTATTTAAAAAACAATGTACCTCTGCTACAACAATTTCCTTTTGAGTCTGAGCCCAGAATGGATGGAAACTTCTGTGTTATGCTCATTATCATAATTCTCAACAATTCCCTCTGATACTGCTTTTCTTGGGATCTCTGACAACATTACGTTAGCTTACTGGACACTTTGCTAAGTACTAAAAACATATTGAGCTCATGTTTGTTTAAATAAGATTGCATTGACCCTTATATCACCTTAAGATAGGAAAAAGCAGTAGTGGAGAAGACCCATGGATACATTTCCATACTGAAGTTAACCTGGGGCAAGAAGTTCCTTGGTTCCTACCATTTTTGACAGAAAAAGCAGAACCTAAAATATCACAGGAAGTGAAATAGCACTGTAAACTTCCACACAGTGGCTATCAGATTCTGGTATACAGCCTCACTGCCGCCATTCTCCCATTTGCTCTCTTTCAAACATACCAGCAATGGGCTCTGGGAACTTTTGAATTGGATGTGCTCTACAAAGCAAACTGTATCAAGATACTTCCATGGTCGCCTCCTTCACCTCACTTAGAACTCTATTCAACTTGAAGGCACACTGTAAAGCTACAATCATTGATAGTGTCTGAGAGTTGACAAGGAATCAATGGAACAGAATGTGTAACCACATACAAAACTACTTTATATGAGCATTTGATTTTTTTTGCATGCTTGCCAAAGCAGTCCAGAGGGAGAGAACATTTTCAGAAAATAGGGGCATAATAAATAATGTGTTTAATGTAAATGAATGCTAACTTGAATCCTGTGAAAATTAATTTGAGAAAAGTAAAAAACGCAAATGTAACTATGAAACTATGAAGTTTAAAGAAGAACATATAGGGGAATTGATTCACTAAAGTTCTAAGCTTTTTAGGATGAAGAAAGTTATAACTTTAAAGAAAAGAAGTGATACCGGGCGGTGGTGGCGCACGCCTTTAATCCCAGCACTCGGGAGGCAGAGGCAGGCGAATCTCTGTCAGTTCGAGACCAGCCTGGTCTACAAGAGCTAGTTCCAGGACAGGCTCCAAAACCACAGAGAAACCCTGTCTCGAAAAACCAAAAAAAAGAAAAGAAAAGAAGTGATGAATTACTTGTCATCAACAGTAGATTTCATATCACTAAATATTTTAATCAAGAAAATTAATGAAGGACTTGGGGTAGGATTTGCTATAATCCTGTTCAGTTAGTTTGCTAATTCTAAAGTCTTTTATTCATATAATTAAATCCACCATTTTTTTCAAATTATTTGTCAGATTTAGGACTTTATTTTCTCAAGATTAAAAATACATATTTTAATTTACTGAAAAAAAGAACTATACTCAAATCTCTTTGACTTCTTCCAGAGTCTTCCTCCACTAACCTTCTTAGCTGTGTCCCAACAGTGTTTTAATTTTTTACAGTGGCTTTCACTTCTCCATTCTAAATTACCTGCTTCTGACTATACTGATTTCCTCTACTCCAGGGTAGGATTTTTGACAGCCTGATTCTGCCCCACTTGATATTGCAAATACGGGTGTAGAAGCCTCTCAAGAGAAAGAGAGGACAAATGAATAGAAAATTGCAAAATTCACAAATTGTAGAATTACTCTTCCTTATATATAAAAAAACCTGAAGTTTACACAAGAGAAGTGACAATTTCAGCATCATAAAGGGGAAGGTGATCACAGAAATATAGGTGACCAAGCCTGAAAGTGGACGCAGTTCCATTTGACTTTAAATCTTGAGCCTATTACTAAAATATGATAGCATAAGAAAGTATAGAATGGATGTTATTAAAGAGTTCAAAGTAGACTTGGGGTGTGTAAAAGTCAAAAGAAAAGAAACTTTATGAAATCACAAATTACCTGGAGACTGAGTTGTTTTAAATTGCTTGAAGAAAGATAAACTTTTGCTTGGTAATTGGATGGATATGAGAATAGGAATACTTTCACAATTAATTAATATTCATTAAGGGGCCACAGAGTATTTCTAGGGACTCACATAGAGGTTTTGGCATGCAGAAAGGTGTGACTTCAGTATATTGGTAATGCAGACATGGTTAGCTAGAAAAGAGGTGAGATTCCTTTGATGTGTATGATATATATGATTTGTATGAGCTCAAGAAGTCATCACTTGCTCAATACAGGATATACACACACTAAAGATGCTATTGGAGGGTGGGTTAGGGAGCAATTTTTCTGCTTTGAACATACTTAGATTGATGATTATCATAGATTGAATGGATATTTGAGTAGGAAACTATATATGAGTTTAGAATTCAAAGGAGATGTCTGAGGGGCTGTGATTGAGTGAATCATCAGAACAAACTTGGGGTTTAGGGACTGGGTAGAAACATTCCTGCAGTGGCAGGTAGATACTAAATTATCAATATCATTTTGCCAGTGCTTTTAACAGCTATTAACATAAATTCCGATGGACAGTAAGGATGCTTCAAATCTCTTCTCTTTTTTCTTCTATTCATTTTATGTATCTACCATCTTGACTTACTCCCCATGGCTGTTTGTCTAGAGTAGTAGTTTGGCACTTTTTTTAAACTCTCAATATAGTTACTGGTAGTTTGGCATTTTTTTGTAAAGAACTGGAAGCCTCCAGAAAAAGTATGCAGCACAGTGGAGGAGGATGTCCTGCACTGGCTTGTTCTCTTTCTTCCTTCAGTGTCTCTCTGTGTATGGCTTCCGCTCACAGCCAGTTTAAACAGTAAGTTTGAATGAATACCACATTCCCAGTTTAACACTTCTGTAAGTATTAAAAACATACTTTCATGTGGCCTGTGCCACTGACAAACATGATTTAGACTTTCTCTTCCTGACAAGGTATTAGGTAAAAATATCATTTGACTTTTTCAATATATTTGCAACACTGATCATAGTAATCCTGCAGAAAGGAAATATGAGGATCAGGATAGTGTCCAAGGCTGAAAATGTTTAATAGCTTTTTCTTAAAACATCTGTGATTTGATATGAGAATTAAAATCAAGGGAGAAAGGTAATGATAGGAAAAATATGTGGAATAAAGGATTCTGATACAATGTCAGAAATGATTTGCTAATTTTTTAAGATTATCTTTAGTAACACCAAATTCCAGGCTGGAGAGATGGCTCAGTGGTTGCGATCATCTATTGCTCTTCCAGAGGACCCGTAATCAGATTCCAGAATCACATGGCAGCTCACAGCTGTCTGCAACTCCAGCTCCAGTGGACCCAACATTCATGGCCCAAACAATCAATGTACATAAAATAAAAATGAATAAATTACTATAACTCCAAATTCTCCATTGTCAGTAGAAGTGACATTGTCAGAAGGGTGTCCTTTCTGATATTGAGTATCACAGCTTATTAAGTGTCCTAAGAGTTATGAATATTTGTGTTAGTTTACAGATGGACTCTGTTCTTATCTGAAAGGTAGGAGAGGTACATTAATGTCAGTGTCTGTTTAGTTAAAAGGGTTTCTGACCTCACCAAGCACTGCACTATGTGTTCATTTCACTGTTGGTAATAATTATTAACACAAATGGGCTTGAAATAGGGGAGAAAGCAAAAACTTTGGGATTGGGGCAGATATGGAGTACATGGGAGTAGTGTTCTCTATGCACTATACTTTGTGCCCCCTGTCATGGAGCATATGGTGCCTCCTTCCCCAACAGATATAAACAATAGCTCTGCCAGTTTAGATAATAAGACTGTTTAACCATCTCCCAAAGTTATATTTCAGCTACAATACTTTATCAAACCAAGTAGAAATTTGTGACTCACCTGAATATTATCAACAGGGTAAGTGTAACTGGTTATATGTGATTTTAATTTTAGTTTTTTAAAGTGTACGCATGCAAACACACACACACACACACACACACACACACACACACACACAATTACCAGATAACGTGGCCATCAAATACAGATTCCAATGGTGATCCTGAAAAACAGTGGAGTTGACCTGGTGTAAGAGTTTATGGATTTGGCAGAATAAAAAGAGGAGTCAACTAAGAAGAGCAAGAAGAGTGATCCAGTGGCCTCTCAATCTTTGATTATTAAGTGCTAATTCCATTTGGATCTATTTGCGCCCAAGGAGATGATTGTGAACCACTGTTCTCCTTAGGGGCTTCTCATGACAGTAGTTGAACCCTAAAGGGAAAATAATTGTCAAGTTCATTCCTGCTAGCAATATAGAAGCGTCATCCTCTTAATCTCTGAGGTGTATAAAACAGAAAGACTTCGCCCCTTGAGTGTTGGGGATATTAATAATAATTCAATAATAAATGTCAAGTTTTTAATCAATATTTTATAAGATATATTCATTGTACATAGTATTGAGATAAATGCAGATAATTTCTTTCAAATATAGCATGTATTTTGAGCATATTCATTGTCTATAATATGAATAAAAATCATTTGAATGATCAAGTTTTTTTAAAAATTTATTTATTAAAGATTTCTGTCTCTTCCCCACCACCACCTCCCATTTCCCTCCCCCTCCCCCAATCAAATCCCCCTCCCTCATCAGCCCAAAGAGCAATCAGGGTTCCCTGCCCTGTGGGAAGTCCAAGGACCATCCACCTCCATTCAGGTCTAGTAAGGTGAGCATCCAAACTGCCTAGGCTCAATAAGCATTTGTCTTCAGTCTTTTTTAAATATAAACCCCACTTCATTCTTTACAAATTTGAGGCACATTCTATTTTATTCTCAATATATTTGATACTTAGAATATTATTTATTGTGAGAAAGAAGAAGCTACCTACTTCCTTTCTATGATCAAAAGGAATGTTCTGGGGTTCAATGCATTTTCTCAAATGTATGCTTGTGTTAGAAAAATGTACATGTGGTTTTCAATTCACACCTAAATTCAAACTTCTGTTACCTTTTAAATCTTTTAAAACATTGTGACTTATTTGTTCAAATCTCAAAATTTTAAGTTTTTTTCCGTATGTCATTGTTACACAACATATAGCACATTTTGAGTACCTATTAGATAATTTGTCCGTGAAGTCATTTTCCAGACAAAGAAACAAATTTGTCTCCCTGTCACTGATGTTTATCAAGCATCTTGTAATCCTTTTTAAAAATTGCATCCCTAGGCAATATGAAACCCACAGTTATTTTAATAAATTGCTTTTCACATTCAAGAATTTGTGGCGATTTTTGTAGTCAGAGGCTGTTCATTTGTTCCCAGTCACTCAGACCTGAAAGAATCACCCAGAAACTATATTAATTAAATCACTGCTTGTCCAATCACTTAAGTGTATTGATAGCTAGCTCTTTTATCTTAAATGAACCCATTTCCATTATTTTACCATGAAGTTCGTGGCCTACCAGAAAGGCTCCTGCATGTCTGTCTCCAGTGGTGGCTACATGAATTCCCCTGACTCTGCCTTTGTTTTACCAGCATTCAGTTTAAGTTTCCTGCCTAGGTCTACTCTGCCATGCCATAGGACAAAGCGGCTTCTTTATTCATTATCCATTAAATCAACACATATACAAAAAGATTTCCTACGTTATCTCCCCCTTTCTATTCAAATAAAAGGAAGGTTTTAACTATAACATAGTAAAATTACATATAATGAAACAGGTATTAAGCAAGAACTATAGTTGCAATATTTATATCTACTTTATCTTTAATCATAACTAAGAAAAACCATAATTAAAATGATCTATTCTTCACTCCATTAGAGACCCCAGAAGGATACAATATTACCAAGCAAACAGGAAGGGCATTGTAAGCAACTTACAAAATTCTAGAATTGACAGAGACATCTCAATGCCTGAACAGTCACCCAAAGTTCTTCTGTGTCATTATGGCATACATCTACAGACCATCGTATCTGGCAGACTTTTCTATGAAGCAGCAAATTTCAAAGACAGTTCCACCTATATTGGCAGTTTGTAAGTCACATTCTTCTGTGTCCTTCAGAATGTCTGGCAGACTCTTTTATGAAGCAAGAATCCTGAAGGACTTTCTCACCTTTAGGCAAGTTTAGAAGTCATTTTTCTGTGCGTTCTCAATGTCCAATTTATACAGTATAACATCAAGCAGTCCTGGCAAGAGCAGTTTCTTGCCCAAATGGCTAACCAATGCCAGTCCAGCCCTCATTGTCAGCCACATTCAGAGAGTCCGGTTTGATCACATGCTCATTCAGTCCCAGTCCAGCTGGCCTTGGTGACCTCTCATTAGATTAGTCCCACCGTCTCCATGGGTAGATGCACCCCTTGCGATTCTGACATCCTTGATCATGTTCTCTCTCCTTCGGCCCTTCATCTGGACCTTGGGAGCTCAGTCCAGTGCTTCAACACACATATACTTTAAATGAGACATATCTGACATCTTGTAGCAGAGAAGCAGAGACTGGAGAATATGTCTACCATATACACCAGACTATAGCATTCTGTCCTGTATAACCTAGCAAAAGTGAGGAGAAATTTCAAAGATTTCAGCAAGTGTTAATCTTTCAGTAACTAAGTTGTAAATGTAAGGAAGTCGAGCTTTCCTCTGGTTTGCCTAACTCTTTCAACTGTGGTGCTTCTTGGGACTGACCACTGTGGTTTCCCATGATGACAGTAATTGCAAAACAAATACAATTTGATGAATGGTGAATTGATAGCCTAAGTCTCATAAATAATCTGAAAAATGCAAATAACACTTAAATAATATTCTACTTTAAATGGCTTTACGTATTCTTTTAATTATAAGAAGCAACAATGCCAAATATCAAGCTAACTGTTTAAAGAAAGAAAATCAAGGGTCAGTTAAGTTTATGTAAATAACACAACCAGCCTTAGAAACAGACAAGAATAGTGCCAAAACAACCATTGTAGGTTGATGGGTTTTGTGCACTTAAAAACAAACACCTTTCACAAAATATCATCGACTGATTCCAACAATACTCAGAAGAAATTGTACACCATTATGATTTAAGATGTATCAAGGTGCTGGAAATTCTATTTAATATTTGAAAATAATCAAAGGCACTGATATCAACAGAGTAAAAAGGCAGAAACCAGTAAGAGTCTTAAAAGACATAGTCCACGTAGTTACCAAACCATTTCCCTTATTCATGACCCCACAATAACTAAATAAAGGGTGGATTTCTTCAACTAAAAAAAGAATATGAAATGCCAGGTAATAGCTATATGCTTAATGTTATGGGAACATTGAAAATTTTTGTATGAGTATTAAGGAAAAAGCAAGAATACATACTTTTCTAATAATAGACAATATTATATCAGGAATTTTTTGCTGATAAAGAGTAAATGAGCCTAGCGGTGGTGGTGACACATACCTTTAATTTCAGCACTTGGCAGTAAGAGGCAGGTGGATTTCTGAGTTTGAGGCCAGCCTGGTCTACAGGGTGATTTCCAGGACTGTCAGCTACACAGAGAATTTCTGCCTCAAAAAACCCAAAAAGAAAAGCAAAGGGAAAGCAAACATAAATATTACCCTGCTTTACAGTTACTACTGCTATATGCATGATACAGTAAAAGTCATTTCTCCAAAATCCACTTAAATTAATTAATAAATTTAGCAAGAGTAAAGTTTAAAATTCAATATGTGAAAAAAAATTGTATAACAAATGAAATCAAGTACAATATAAATTTACTTGTGAAGGCCAGTCAGTTGTCAACTTGACAGACTCTCGAAACATCTGAGAAAGAAGCTTTGGGCATGCCTGTGGGGGATTACACCAACTGATACGGGAAGACTGACCTTATCTGTGACCTGTTCCTTTCCTGGGTGGCTGTCCTGACTGTGTACAGTGGAGAACAGAGCTGGGGACGAGTATGTACTCTCTTGCTGCTCTCTGACTCTTGTGATGGATGCAGTGTGGTCATGTTATCAGCTCCCTTGGGCTCCTGCTGACTTGACTTAAGCAATGATGGATTGTCCCTTGAATTGTGTGATGAAAAAAATCCTTTCCTTATTAAATTGTTTTGAATAAATATGTCATCACCACAATGTGAAAAGAAAACAGACAGCATAAAATTACAGACTACTTAAAATATTTTTTCCAAATTATACATATATAACCTCTTCACTGAAAATTCTAGAACATCCTTGAGAAAAATGAAAGGAAATATATAAATAAAAGGTGTGCACCATGTTCATAGTGTGAAGTGACATTCTCATACTTGGAAGTGACTGGATGAATTTCTCGTTACAAAAGCTGAACCTGATCCCACTCACTAACAAAGAGTGTGTGCATGCATGTACACACACACACATATACCCAGCACCACTACCACCACAACCTCTATCACCACCACACAAAACTAGAAGTCAACTAAAGAAAATTAGGAGAGCATATTACTGTGTCTTGGAGGGAGGAAACTTTTATTAAGTAGAATACATGAGAATGATAAGTATGATCTATTAAGATTTAGCACATCAGATTATTGAAAGACATCATCTTTAAAGGATAAAGTGTGATGTGGGGTACTTCCAACTTTCTCTTCTATCAGGTTCAGTGTGTTCAGATTGGATGCTCACCTTCCTGGACCTGGATGGAGGGGGCAGGTCCTTGGACATCCCACAGGGCAGGGAATCTGGACTGCTCTTCAGACTTGAGAGGGAGGGGGAATGGAGTGGGGAGAGTGGGGAGAGGAGTGAGGAGAGGGGGAGGGAAATGGGAGGCAGGAAGGAGGCGGAAATCTTTAAAAAAAATAAATAAATAAAGTGATGTGGGCTGAAAATATGTATACACATAAATGCCAAATCAAAGTGCCGAATAAAGTACTTCTGCCATTTATTGCAAGCAATTAATATAATAAAGTATAAAAGACAATGGAAATAAATAGCATACTGCTTTAGAGAAAGAATATATAAGGATTAATAAAGGATTAAGCTATTCTGCGTATCAGTATTCACAAGGAAATGCTATTTTTTATCATTGTGCATTCACCAGAAAGATGAAAACACAAATAGTAGTGAGATTTTACAGCAGTGATATCTCTCAAGTATTGTGCATGAGAGTATAAAATCATTGTGGTGCTGTATGAATAAAAATACTAACTTGACTGTTGTGATTGCATTCATAATAGAAAAACAGAAGAAAATGACAGATGATAAAAGTCATTGACCATGTCTGTCAAACGAACCTTACACATGAGATAGGTCCTCTGATGATTTGATTTTTATACACTTCAAAGGCAATGTTCATTTAGTAGAGATTTTATTTCAAACATAGAAGTTTTGTATGATCCTGGGTTAATAATGTCATAATGTTCTTTATGTTGCTAGGCAACAGCAGCTAACTGCAGCTCCTAGTCATGATCACAAGTGCAACAGTCGACTCTTTACCCGTGCTTTATTCTCTACTTCTTGTGGACATGGAATGCAATAACTTCCATGAAAAAGTTAATGGTTTAATACAAAATAATCTTAGTGTTAGATGATTCTTTCCCAAGTATAAATTAATGAAAGTTTGGAACATGTTTAAGATAAGTCAGTCTATCTTTTGATATTCTGTAATACAGGGATATTAAGTGCATTTTCAACACATAGTGTTTTCCACTTTGAAAGTGTTATTATTAGGTTTTTGCCTCATCAGAAGAACCATTTTTATGTTCTGTTTGATACAAATTATTTCAAAAATGACTTTATGAAAATAGCATTCATAATGTTTGTCTTTAACTACGTATGGTTAGAGAAAACACGGAGAGGGTATATGGCAGGAATTAGCTCACAATGTTCCATAAAGAGCCTGTTAGAGAATCCTTTAGGTTGTATAGATCACAAAGTCTCTGTTGCAGTCACTCAGTTGTCAACCTTTAGAGGCTTCAAGTGGTATTGCAGTGAAGGTGTGTGACTGTTGACTGTGTTGAGTAAAATTCTATTTCTAAACACTGAAATTTGAATTTAATGTTTTTTCTTTCTTAAAGCATTTGAAACATATAAGAATATTTGCTCATGAATAATACCAAATTTGATTTGAATTAGATTTGACCAATGAGTTTAGCTTTCTTCTCTGCACTGGGATGGTTGAGCTTGCTATATTTTTTGGTAAATATAGTTATCCAAACTCATTGAATTGTATGATTAGCCCTGTTACCTTTCCTATCGATAATAATTATAAATGATTGCAATATAAAAATTAAATGCTGAGGACTATAATGACCTTAGATAAAATAATCATTGAATAAGTTGACTAAAATAAAATATATAACTATATAAAAATCTGCATAACAAAACATTTTATGAATAAAGGACAAGCCTTTACTGTGAAATGTTATATATAGAATCAGTGCTCCTTATTATAAAAGCGCCTACAAATGAATAAAGAAAGAGAAAATACCATAGCAGATACAAAGATAGAAACATCTACCCAAAGGGCAACCAGTGTAGTTTACCTTCCTCAGGCTAGTGTGATTCTACAGCAAGAACACAGGGCTGTTCTGGAGGAAGGCTTGTTTTCCCATACCACTTTTAGCTCAAAGAACATTTGCAACTTGGGAGAAAAGGAAACTTACTCACAGACTTTCCAGTGAATGTTAGTCCTGCCTCTACCTAGATTGTTTTTCAAAATGTCTGGAAAGGGAAATGAGTGATAAGTTCTCAAATGGTAGCATAGCACAGCTGAGATGGGCTTGGATAAGCTTTCTGGAAGTTTCTTTGAGGAGCTGTGAAAGGAGGAAACACATGATAGAAATGTATTGAATAAAAGATTAAAAAAATGAACACACACAAGAAAACAGATTTGTACGTGTCTAAGTCACATGCAGAGGCAAACTAGACATGGATCCCCATCCCTTATCCAGAATCTGTCTCCGTTTGACAAATGCTTTCAAGGGGAATAGAATTCTCTCCAATGGAGTTTTACACAAACCACACTTAAGGGAGGTCCCATGCCCAGCAGTAGATGGCCAACACAAAATGAGCTAAGCAGATAAAAACCCAACAACACAGAACAACAAGGTCATGGAAAAGTACTTAAAATCCAAGAAATGAACACATAAAAATATTGACACATTAATAAAATGTCATTCATTTTTAATCTCAGAATCTACAACAGGAATAAAATGTATCTAAAGAGAACAAAGCTAGGAGTCAGAAACTTAATGTTCCATTTTGTCTCCCTTCACATATGGTTCTAAGAAAATATTATCTGAGAGGTTAAGAATTCTCATTCATCATGAGAGAATCTTTCTCCAGAAACTGATGAAAGTAGATACAGAGATTCATGGACAAACATTAGGTAAGTGAAGATTGAGAACCCTGAGGAAGAGGGTGGGGAAGGAAGGATTGTACGAGTCAGAGGGATCATGGGAACTCAGAAACTGAAGCAGCAATCATGGAGCCTACATGGGTCTGCACCATGCCCTCTACATACATACTATCGTTCTTTAACTTATAATTTTTGTCAGAATCCTGACAATGAGAGTGGGTGTGGTCCTGACTGTTTTGCCTTTTTTTTTCTTACTGGGTTGCCTCGTTAACTCTAATATGAAGGTATTTGCCTAGTCTTATTTCATTTTGTTATGCTGTTTGGTTGCTATTTTCCGTGATCTATTCTTTTCTGAAGGAACATGGAGGAGCAGTGGATTTGGGGTATAGAGAAGGTGTGTATGTATGTGTGTGGGGGTGTTGTTGGAGGAGGGGAGGAAGGGGAAGCTGTGGTTGGGATGTATTGTATGAGAGAAGAAAAAAGAAAAGAATTTTAATTTAACGACTGTGTTAAATAGCTTTTCATGGACTGGAGAAATGACTCAGTGATTAAGTGCATGCTCTATTCTTTCTGAGGATCTGAATTCAGTTTGCAGGATTTACATAGCAGCTCATCACCATCGGTGACTTCAGTAACAGGGCGTGCAACACTCTCTTCTGATCTGCACCTGTACCAGACATGCTCATTGTGGCACACATATGGCCATGCTCCAGACAAATAGATGCTATGCTATGCTATGCTATGCTATGCTATGCTATGCTATGCTATGCTATGCTATGCTATGCTATACTATGATAAAAGATACAATAATAAAAATTAGTTATGTTAAAGAAAATTCATCTTGAGGGTTCACTAATGACAGTGAAAGCTGATGGGTTTTAAATTAATAGTTGAAAAGTGACAATAGAATTAGAAGTCTTCAAGATGCATTTAAATAAGATTTAGGGTCAGAGTGAAAATGATGGTGATCATTATAATATGAAAAGAAGTATAATGTTAAGTAACACATACACTGAACAGCTCCTATTTATACAGTGAGGATTTTTATGTACATGTATGTATGTACATATGCATGTACAAAAAGAGGCTGTGAATTTGAGAGATTTCTGGGGACAGCTTTGTTGAGCTATGGGCCATTCACCTGTCTTCCATTCAACTAAGGTCATGCTCAAACTACAGTTTATATGGTGAGGAGACTGTGGGTAAAACATACAGATAAAGTGGACTGCACTATCAGACCAACAACTAGATTAAGAGAGGTCCAGGAATAGTTAGGCATGCCTCTGGGAGTGTACATGGCACATTTCCAGAGATGATTTATGGGGGACATTAGCAGAAGGTAGAGAAAAGTCCCCTCTGAAATGGGAGGCACAAACCAAAGGTGCTGTTCCAGTTGGAAAACAATTGGAAGAGAGGAGGGCAGCATTTTAGTTGCTTTGTCTTCTGATTATGTCTTGCTGGCTATCTTCTCTATATTTCAGAACCAGCTCCTTAGAACTTTGGCATTGAGCTAGTGACTCTCCAGGGAGCTTCCAGGCTCCCTGCTGAATTGCAACTACTGAGACATTCTGATTCTTAGAATGAATATTGATTTTTGTTAATGATTTTACTTCTCCATCATAGAAATGGCATTTGTTGGATTATATAGATACCATTATACATCCTGTCATCATATTTATTAAATCCAACCCTCAATAAATTTTATCTATTATATTATATTTCTGTATTCCCATGACACATGAATTAAAATATTAAAAAATAAATATTGAATCAGGTTCTTATTGGTTGTTGATAGAATATAAAAGTCATGTTACTCCTTTACTGGGAATTGTCACAGATTGTGGTATAAGCCTTTTATATTTTTGTACATAATCCATAATCAATATGAATGTCTTCATTATCTTGAGGATCCTTAAGGAATTTTTGAAAGTTAAACTTTATAGAGTTTAACCACACATTAAATGTTACAAAGTTTTTAGATACTCATCTTAAAAGATAGTATCTAATTTTCCAGAAGTGGAAATAACAATTATAGACTTATATTGGCAAGACCTATTCTAGGACTTAGAGGCATCGACAGAGACATATTGCATCAATTAATTTCAGTGCTGCTAGGTAATAAAGAGACAAATACAACATAGAAAAGCAGAGTATATGTTGACTCTTAAAATCCCAGCAAGCAACTATACTTGTAGTTCAAATTTTAAAGTTCTGAATAAGTTGTCAAAGTAAGATACAGATTTGACATAGATTGCAAACTAGAAATTGAAGTTATTATACAACTCTGATTCATCCTGAATCAAATAGTAAAGTATCATAGCATTCCCACTTAGATGATGAGTTTATCATCTTGGTGGAGAATTTGCTTGAGTTTCTATCAATTGGTTGAAAAAGACAGGCAAGATGAATGGATTTGGGGATAATTGTCCCATAGGATTTTAGTATATATATTAATATATCCCTCAATGATAAAGATAAGTTAATATTCCACATAACAAATGATATGAAAGTTCATAGGAAGACAAAGTATTGAAAATAGAACCCCAAAATAAAAGACAATGATGACCTATGCACCAATATGCAACAGATTATTCAAATAATATAGTCACTAACAGATTTACAACATCATCTTTTTTCACTAATACGTTTTGTTAACAATATTATTTCTATTATTTTAGGCAACACTGAGCAGTTTTTAAATACTATATATCAGGGAATTCATCTGAACACAATGCTTTATTCATAATTACCCAAATCAAAAATCATTTTGAGTAATATTGTGGTCTAGCATCTAAACTCTATATGCTCAATCACTTCTTATGTTCAAGATTCTGAGAATACATTTTTTTAAATTTGTGAATATGTGACTACCATTGAGACTTGATCTGTGAGTTACTGGTATAATTATGTAAGGTAACCTTTTGAGGTTTTGGATGCATGTTATATTTTTAAAAATCTCAAGGATGGCTATTACAATTATCATCATTATCCTTATCATCATAATAGGTTTCATAATTATCACTATCATTGTCATTATTATTTAAAAATATAACTAGAGGACTCTTAAGCCTCAAGATTTTTTATTCTATATATCTTTTGGACATTGCAATGCAGGTTTAAAGATGACATAAATGGGAATTGAGGAAGTGTTACATAGGAAAACACCACTGGTATTCTAAAAATACACAAAGTTAGGGCCAACAAATATTATGCACAGGCAAAATAAACTCCCTTTACTAATATGGCAACAATTGAATTTATGAGTCTACAATATTTCCCTGTTAAGCATTTTCTTAATGGCTGATTTGACATCCTTATTTCTCAGGCTGTAGATCAATGGGTTCAGCATGGGAACAACAGTAGTGTAAAATACTGATGACACTTTCCCTTGGTCCATTGAGCTGACTGATGATGGCTGTAAGTACATGAATGCAGCAGAACCAAAGAAGATAGCAACAGCAGAGATGTGGGAGCTGCAGGTGCTGAAGGCTTTGAACCTGCCCTCAGTGGAACGGATACGCAGGATGCTGGTAATGATGAAGATGTAGGACATAAGGATGGTCAAGGCAGGTGTCAGGATATTTAATGCACTCAAGAAAAGAACCAATAGTTCATTGATGTATATACTGGAGCATGATAGCTCCAAGAGTGGAAAAAGATCACAAAAATAATGGTTTATCACATTGGTCTTGCAAAAAATCAACTTTAACATAAAGCCTGTATGAACTGATGACCCAATAATACCCAAAGTATAAACTCCCACTGTGAGCCAGAAGCAGAGATGATGAGACATGACAACATTGTAAAGTAAAGGATTACAGATGGCAACATAGCGGTCATATGCCATTGCGGCCAACATATGACACTCTGCAATAGCAAAAACAAGGAAACAGTAGAGCTGAGTCATGCATTCAGGGTAGGAGATGATATTCTTCTTTGTCAAAAAGTTCACCAGCATTTTGGGGGTAACAACAGTAGAATGGCATAGGTCAATGAAGGATAGACTGCTGAGGAGGAAGTACATGGGGGTGTGCAGGTGGGAGCTGAGCACGATCAGGATGATCATTCCTAGGTTCCCCAGCACTGTGAGCAGGTAGATTCCAAGGAAGAGGAGGAACAGGGGAAGCTGCAGCTTTGGTTTGCTTGAGAGTCCAGCCAAGATGAACTCAGTTACCAATGAATAGTTTCCAAGCTCCATTTTTCCAAGCTCTCACTATATTGTCTAAGGTTCTAAATTCAAAACAGAGACATGAGTATGCTTTCCTGTATCATCTGTTTTCTCTCTTCCTCATCCCTGTGTCTCTTGTGTGCATTTTGGAGAGATGGAAAAATGGAGACACAAAGACTTAAAGAATTCTGTGGAGAATATTATCCCTTATAGCAGACATTCCATATAATTTTTTCTTAAGTTTCTCCTGTTTCCTTGGGACAATCAATGATTATAAGATTCAAGGAAGAGTAACAGACTTCTAGGAACTTGAAATTACTATTAATCATAACATTTTAAGGAGAGTGCAAGGTCTATACTTTTAACTTCAATTTAAAGTAAAGACTTATTATATTTATTTTTGAAGCATTTTCTTCCCCCTCTCAAATTCTCAGTAATGTATGATAATATGCATATTAATATTTATAATACATAGCAATTAAATTTTATCAGAATCAGAACTGGCAAGAATAATAAGCATTTTCCTTCATTTCTATTTGTAACTGGAGTCATAGAACTAGTTTTCATGCTTTAATTGACTTGTTAATACAGTAGCTATCCCATTGAAACTGCTGCACTGTGTATCCCATAAACTTGTAGTCCTGCTGCCCTTCAAGGTGTTGTACTTATATCTCAGCAGAGGGACTGTGCTTTCTTCTAACCTGTATAGTTTCTGGGGAGAGATACATTGGCGTACATTTATTCATATTCTTTACCACTGTGGAAAAGAAACAATGGACCAGGACTGAACCCTACTATTATTAGATTGGCAGAGACCAAAATACTACTTGTATTATGAGAGCAGTTTGGAAGGCCAATACAGGATACATTATTCACTGGTGGATTCTGTGATCATGAGGTTTATATGTATCCTCTAAAATGTTTGTTGGTGGTGGCTTTTGATTACCAGAATACTTACAAAATGCAATTTGAAATTTTTATCAACCCACTGTAGCTAATACTTTAATGTAGCTTTTCAAAATGACTGATACATATTTAATTTATATTTAAAAGGTAAAAATGTATATATTAACACCAAAAAAACTCAAGCAACATCTGTACTATTTACTATCTTTACATTAGAGTGGGGTACTTTAAAGGGACATGGAAACCAGATAATTTCAGAAAAAAATCAACAACTCTTGTTAATTGAGGAATTTTTAAAATAACAGAGAGTAATTTGACAATATAGTAAAAATGCACATATCACATGACATGTGTATCAAAATATTCAACTTTTTGGTTTATTTAAATCAGTATTGTCCTCACTGTATTTGTCTCCAAAAGTTTATGGTAAAATTAATGTCGTGTGCAGAAGTATGTTGCTCCTGAACCAAATAGGACATCTCAATAGTACGACATGCTTTGATTTCCTCAAAGCTAGGAATGTTAGAATATTTGTTGTATAGTCATTTTTCAGGTATTGCTCAATGGCATAGGCATATTAAGCCACCTTTGAGATCTTTTCCAACTCTAGTATTTTGTGACTTGATAATGCTAATGTCATTAGATTAGGCAATCTAAGTTCAAGTCTTTTCTCAAAATACTATTTGCTGTATGACCACCGGAAAATTAATTCCATTCTTAAATTCACCTAGAAAGCAGAAATTCATATATGTGACATGTAAAAATTAAATTAACTGGCACACAGTTTCTAGATTGTGGTATGAACTTAATTGATGCCCATGTGATTTACATCGCAATGTGTTGAATTTCTCTCTGAGGTGTCCTACATGTGTTAGTCAGCAGTTTTTCTATTGTTTCATATCGTAGATCTGGATAGTGTTTGGTATATTGCCTTGTGTGTAGGAAGTGTGTCAAAAATATGTTCAACACAACTGTCCACAGAAGTTTAACATTCAGTTAAAACAAATCTATAAGAAGGGAACACCATCTTCACACTGATTGAGTTAAAAATGAGTAAATAATGACATGTCTGACAGGAGTTTGTACTGACAAAGACATTGGGGAAACAGAGTTCTCAGCAGAGTGTGGTCTTTAGAACGAGCATGGGTATAGACGGATAAACTGCCATAAACATCTGTGTGGACCAGCAGAGATATTTCAGCAGAAGATTGGGAGGTTTTAAAAGATAAGCTTGGGAGTTTGTACTTACCCGTTCTTTGCAAGAAATTTAGTGTTGGAGGTTTTTATTCTCCATTTCACTGGATGTGAAATGTGAGAAGATATTGGAGCCTCTGATCTTGAACTGTGATTAAGCTGATGTTTCAGTCACTTGTTCACTGCAAAGATGGGTTGATATCCATGTGTTAGAGTCAATCCCAGTCTCATTAGAAACAAAAAATAATAAACTCTCAGAAGATCCCTATCCCATATGTATTAACTGTGAGGAAAAGAGTCAGCAATTAGAAGTTCCCTTTCCCCAACCAATGTCAAGGGATTAATATCATCTAAGAATTTTGTTTTTCTTGTTAGATTTTAAATTAAAACAAGAACATGAGTGTTCTCATTGTTAGAGTTTTGGATATCTTAAACCAAAGCACTTAAGACGTCAAAATTTCAGGACAATTGTAAAACATATGTTTAAAGAATTATCTCATGTGCTTTCTCCAAAAGGGAAAACAGGAAACTAGAGAAGCTATATGCTTTTAATTACCTTTGTTGACTTCACTTCTCTTACTCTATTTAAATACTATAATACATGCAGAAACAGTGATTTTTAGGATATTTTTAGCTGTGGAGTCAACACAAGCATGCTTCATTTTGCTGCCACTTTACAAAGTTCAGACATTATCAAAGACCCTCAAGGAGTTCCTAACAAAGCCAGTAGGCAGAGACAAGGAGTTCTTTCTTAATGAATGGACAAGGTGAATTTATTTTTGTAGATTTTATTTTTGTGCTAATTTATTTGTTGAAGAAAAAATGCATTTAATGTTCTATTCATTAATGTAGAGTTTTGAGAGCATAGTTGCAATAGATTTTTGCTTACGTTGGAATTCTTTAAATTTTTTGAATGTAGAATAGAGTTTTAGTATTCTTCTAATGGGCATTTCTCCAAACTGTTAAGTTCTACCACATAAGGTTTTTTTCATCATCAAAAAGTCATCTTTAATCTTAAAATATTAATGTATCTAAACAGATATAATTGGTTGAGCAAAAAATATGAACACAAATTAAAATTTGATGCAATGAGTGAAGAACCATTTTTTTTCCTTGTCCTCAAGAGCAATTCTATTTTCCTCGGTGATATTGTACTTAATGCATAGATTACTAAAATTAAAGCTATCAGCAGTTGATGGGTGCTGGCAAGGGGAAAATGAAGTATCACTAGGTGTATCAACCACACTCCTGGACAGGGCCTATTCCCTGGAGGACTTGGGTGACACAGAATGGACTCAATTTTGTTTTTTTTTCTGTTGTTTGTTTGTTTGCTTTTCATGGACTTTAGGTTTCATTTTGTTGTTTTGGCCTGTTTTGTTTTACTGGTCTTTGTTTAATGGAGCCTTGTTTTTTCTTTTTTTCTTAGAGAGCGAGACAGAGGGAGAGAACATAAAGTTCTGTTAGCAGGAGGTGGGGAAGATGATCTCAAGGGGTTCAAGGAGGGGAAATTTGTGATTAAAATATATTTCATGAAAAAGTTTTACATGAAAATAAACTAGTTAAAAACAGCAAGCAATCAAAAAATAGACATTAAGACAAAAAATTGATGCCAACATGGTCTAAAACATTTGGGGCTGATGCCTCCCACTCACTTTGGTTCCAGATGCTTTTGTACCCACTTGGGGTCAGGAAGAAAGTAGCTGAGTCCAGAACCCTGGCTCAGTGCTTTCAAACTTTGGCAGGTGGTCGTATCAGGTCTGCTAGGTGTTTACAGGCAGGAGAGCATGGCCAATTCCTGCTGACATACACAGAAATATTTCCAGACCATGCCTTGTACTGCATGACAGATTAAACTTTTTTCATATAAAAAGGACTTATGTGATGAACACTCCTTCTCAGAGTTAAAGTGGTGAGCATAGCTCATACCCAACAGTCCCAGAGCTAATGGTAGTGGTACCTCCACCATATTGAAAGGTGGGAAGAGACAGAGCAAGCATCCAGGGCTGCTGCAACCACACTGCTTATCACTTTAAAGTACTCCTGGTCAAAAAAGTATTACAAATATACAATACAGATAAATTTAGATGAAAAAGAGCTCTAAATGGGTCACAGCGTATTTGAAAAGCGTATGTAATTTTGGGAGTGAGAAGAAAAAGAATATAGACAGTTATAAAAAGAAGTAAATGGTTTTAAAAAGTAAAACATAATCTTTAAAAAGCCAGAAAACACAGTCATAAATTTAAAGGAATAAAAAGAAAAATTATCCACATAAAGATGGAATATGCACAGAGACTGTGGATTATGTATATTATTGTGTTTTCTTTGAATTTTTGACTGTAAAAGAGCTAAGTACAAAGAGACATTTCATTGTATGGGATACTAAGCTAAACCAACATATATATTTTAAAGGGATCTTGACTTCAAAATTTGGGTCTAAGGACATGCTGATTTGGAAAAGAGGTTCTTTTTTTTTTTTGATTCCACAGAGGATGCGAACCTGTGGATTCCTTCTAGACTAATGTAGTTTGATAGAGCAAAACACCCCTTAAAGATCACTGTAAAAACCCCCAAGAAGAAAATACTTTCCCCCAAAAAAGCAGGAAGCAGTTTTGAGAGAACTACATCCAAATTCCCCAAATGATTGTTTATAAATATTTGTTTACATTTAAAGGGTATATGCTGTAGCTATCAATACTTTGCATTGGTATGGATCTTGGTTATCCTTACAAATTTAAGGTCAGTCTGATATGTATATTTCTGCTCTTGATTAAGGTATTGTGTTTGTGTAGCTCATTTAAAAAGGTAGTGTATAGTTAAAAATATAGGTTAATAGAGAGTAATCTCTAATAGTCAAGTTTGTAGTCATGTTAGGTAAGTTTTCTAGGTGTAAAAAGATGTATTTCAAATGGATATTTATTCTTCAAACCTTTCAAAGACTAACAGAATTTGTCATTTAAAATGTTTTAAGAACTTATGACTTTTCATGACAATGAGACACATCTACTCCTGGCAGCACCAATCTACTTCAAGAGGTTAATGGGCATCAAAGAGGCTCCTTATGAAGTTTGTTTGCCTGGACTACTTGATGTTATGCTGTATGAAGTAGTTATGCAGGATACACAGAAAATTGACTACTGAACTTGTCTAAACATGAGATGGTCCTTTGCGGGTTCTGCTTCATGAAAGAGTCTGCTAGACATTCAGCAGGACACAGAAGGAAGTAACTGAAAAACTGCCAATATAGATGGAACTGTCTTTGAAATTTCCTGCAGGTCAACAGAGCTAGGAGGGGAAAACTAAACTGAAATCTGGGAGAAAGGAGGTGGAGTCTGGGAGAAGGCATGTAGCTGCCTGCTGAAGACAGATTTGCTGGAACCTTGCTGGTAAGCCACAGCTAAATGGCAATTCACAGATTAATAAAAATGGGTTAATTTTGAGATATAAGATCTAGCTATTATGATGCAAGAGATAATAGGCCAATCAATGATTTAATTAATAGAGTTTCTATGTGATTATTTTGCATCTGGGAAGCTGAGAATGAATCTGTGACTGCTCTGCTGTATTGGTCTTGTGCTTCCTGACCCAGACTGACATCCTCCCTTTCTGTCCCAGTGCTGCTGGCAAAGTTGAAAAGGATTGAGAGTGTCCTAGGTAGAAAGAAAGAAACAGGGATCCAGCTGTATTATATGTATCTTGAGCAGGAGCTTCCTCCTGGTGTACTTACTTGGAGCAGATGATAAAAGGAGAAAAAAAGTTGTTGCTAATCAACAGTGATACTATGCAAGACTTTTTATAATACATCCATCGAATTCAGATGCAATATCATTTCTATAGCATATATGTGGTTAAAATGTGGAGTTGTAGGTAATGCATAAAAGCCACTTGTGTTTATCACTGAAAGGACTCTGAAAGCTGGAGAAGAATGGAATAAAAAAGCTATTTTGGGGTGGGAAGTATCAGAAATAAAGACAAAGATAAAGACTGAATTTAGTATGAAATGGGCTTTTCTCAAAATGCTTTACTAGTTAGTTACTAAAAGACTGCATATTTTATTAGTGCTTCATATATCTTATTTTAGTCACATTTAAAAGAATTATTTTTTCTTAGATGCAGCACTAAGTCTAAATGTTAAATTCGAGGTATTGGTATCAGAGAATTCAGTACTAGTACAGCCTCAAGTGTACTTGCTCATTGCAGTGTACCAGGGTTTGGTTTCCAGCATCCACATTGTGATTCACAACAGTCAGTAACTCTGAGTTCAGGACATATAATACCCTCTTTAGGTTTATAAACTAGAAACATATATGGTGTATAAGCAACCCAAAATTTATATACACAAAAATGTAAATCTTTAATTTAAAAAAAATGTTCTGGATACAGCTATATAAAAGTGCAAATTTTCAATATGAGGAAGAAACTGTTAAATATTTATTTCTGATGTTTATTCTGTTTTCTACTACAATGAGCACTTCTGAGCCTTAGTTTGACATGCCACTTTCTAGATCACCATTGTATCTCTTAATATCTCTTACAATTAAGTTTGTTTATACGTCTAAGTCCTTTTCAGAGAGATGTAGGTGAACTCCATCATTCTGTGTTGTATTCATCAAGGTATGAGGCATCCATTTTTCCTCCCATAGATTCCTGGTCTCTGTATGTAATGCTTAGATATGCAGATAGGCAAAACACCAACACACATAAAAAATTAAAAATAATTACACATTTGTGAGTGTGTGTGTATGTATGTGTGTATATGCTATGTGTGAATGGGACTCCTAGAGGCAAGAAGGAGATTTTAGATTCCCTAGAGCTGCCATTATAGGCAGTAGGGAACCTGCTTAGGAATCTTCTAAAGAGGGAGGCATCTTAACTGCGCAATCCTATGAATAGTTTTTTATAAGAATCTGTCCATGACTTTGGGAAGGAAAAGTGTCTAGAGGGATCATAATTTCTGTTTTTTTGGGGGAAATGATTTCCATTCTCTGTTGTCAAATCTTGCTTTTCTGTTTGGTCTCCTTAAGAAAGTGAAGCTGTATCTGGGAGAGGGTGCTATTGAGCCACAAAAAAAAAAAACCTGGTTATATCTTCCAGTGACCATATTACCCCCTGCAGTGGTAAAAACTGGGAACAGAATTAAGAAGATCCAAAACAGTTGTGATGGAAATTGATGATGATGGTGGTGGTGGAGATGATGAAAACAATGACTACTATGATGACGATGATACCTGTGTGGGTGTGGTCAACAAATGCTCATGGTTACTGTTGTTGATGGCAACAGCATGTTGGTATCTTTCCAAGGAACAGTCTTCAACTACTACTCAGTTGCTGCAATGTGTATGTTTGAGCCTTGCCACAGACATTTCTCTGGTAGCAGAGATTGGCCATAAAAGACAATGCATGGAGATAGCTGCTGGCCTCTGAACCCATAATATGTTTGAAGACTGCAAAAGGGCAGCTTTATGCTGCAGCTCAACACACACTCTCCTTATTCTTTAGGCAGGAAGGAATGGAGTTGATCTCTTTCTCTCTCTGTCTATGTCTGTCTGTCTGCCCCCTCTCTCTGTCTCTGTCTCTCTGTCTCTCTCTGTCTCTCTGTCTCTCTCAACTCTCTTCCTTCTCCCCTCCCTTTTTTATGTCCTTGTATTATGTAAAAAAACTTGCTTTCCTTATTAAGAATCCCCAGAAATTATTTTTAGTTCATTAAATTTTTTGATGTAAGTTTTAGGTTCAACAAAAATGTTTCATTGCTCCTAAATATTAGGACTATTTCTTGACATCAGTGCTGACAATGGCATTTGGTCTAATGTGATTATGTGAATCTCATCTATAAAACCCTCTTAGCTCATGTGTTCAGCTAAGTGGGTCCATCCTTTAATAAAACTTAAAAATGAGGAATTGGACTTTGGTAACTGCATTCCTCCTGGTGGGAATCCCACATATAACTGAGCTGGAAAAGTTGCTCTTTGTTCTCTTTCTGGCCTTCTCTTATCAGAATAAGTGTTAAATTTCATTTGAAATGAGTGTCATGAAGTAGGTACATAATCTCTCTCCAATAAGGAGGTATATGCAGGATGACCTCATTTATTTTGTTTCTAAGATCCTATAAACAAGAAAGCTTTTTGTACATACTAAAGAAATGCCCATAAAGAAAATGCATTGAAACCTGCCAAAGTTGATTGGGTCATTTTGGAAAATATTGCAGTAAATTTTTCTAAATCACAGCATAATTACTGTCTTCTGATACTTTCATATATGGCATGAAAACAGGAAACAGAGCATTATTTCGACCTCACACCTTCCTGCTCTTTTCAACTCTGTCTCATTTCTTTGGTTTTATGTGAGTGTTGGTTCCAATCTCATAGCTGGGGCATCGGTCTATGTGAAACATGCAAGTTTCTTAGGAAATATGTACCCCTCAGAAATGTGTGGGTGTGAGTTCAGTTATGCCTGTCGTTGCACTGCTCACACCCTTTGTCTATTGTTTTCTTAATGCTAACTAGTTTGAGGGGAAATATATGAAGAATCTCTGGAAAAATATTTGATTCAGTAAGTGCTTCTATACATATAAAAAGAGAAATACATGTGGAACTTTCTATGAAGATATGAACCTAATTGTTGTTAACTGAATGGATCCTTGTGTTAGTTATAGTTTTTCTTGCTGTGAAGAGACACCATGACCATGACAACACTTGTAAAGAAAACATTTAATTTGGGTGGCTTGCTTACAGTTTCCGAGGTTCAGTCCATTCTTACCATGAAGGGGAGTATGGCAGCCTCTAAGCAGACATGGTGCTGGCTAAGTAGTTGAGAGTCCTATATCTTGCAGGCATCAAGAAAACAACTGGCACACTAAGCAGTATTCTGAGCATAGGAAACATCAAAGTCTGCCCACACAGTGACACACTTTCTCTAAAAGGCCATGCTCACTCTAACAAAGCCACACTTCTTAATAGTGCCACTCCCTATGAGATTATGGGCACCAGTCACATTCAAACTATCACAATCCTCACAAGAAAAAACATACACGATTTTCTGTGTCATTGAAAATTGCCATCCAATCATTCTAGTTGCAAGGTCAAAAACATTGAATTGGTTTCCTGTTATGATCACTCTCTTGCAATCCACATCTAAATCATGAGTACATATTAGGTTCTCTTCAGGGTATATCAACAATCCTGTCTCCTTCCATTGCCACTGAATTCTATCTCTTCTCCATTTCGCTTTCATATTCTTATTCGTCAATCTTCATGTGTGTATAGATTGGTCACTTCAAATATTACTATAGGCCATTGAGGAGGCTTAGTAGGTTATGAATCTTGTCACCGAGACTGAAGACTTAATCTCCAAGAAAAGGAGAGAGCCAAGTCTCTCATCTTGTCCTATGATGCTCCTTTCATGGCACCCCTCCTTCGAAAAATCAATATAATTTGTAGAATTTATAAAATAGACCTACTCTTTCACATGAGACCACTAAGATTTTGTCTTATTTTATTCTTAGTGGTATTTGCTAAGAACACAAACACACACACATACATACACATCTATATGTATACATGTATACTTATATGCATACCAGTAAGAAAGAAAGTAGGTTAGTGAGCCTAAGTAAAAATCACTGTGTTGAGAGTAGTGATACTAAAATGGTGAAGTGAGATTCACCAAAAATAAAAAACACATTTTTTTTTGATTTTTTCGAGACAGGGTTTCTCCGTACCTTTTGGTTCCTGTCCTGGAACTAGCTCTTGTAGACCAGGCTGGCCTCGAACTCATAGAGATCCGCCTGCCTCTGCCTCCTGAGTGCTGGGATTAAAGGTGTGCGCCAGCACCGCCAGGCCACATTTTGTTTTAAGATGGCTCTTCAACTTGAAATAGCATTCTTACACACAGACAATTTAAAAGAAAATAATTGAATGCTTAAATTGGTAGCTTTAAGATGTTTTCTATACAGACTGAGAGTGTAACCCACCATTTACAAATTTTCTTATGGCTTCTTTGACATCTTTATTCCTAAGACTATATATAAGGGGATTAAGCATGGGAATCACGGTGGTGTAAAAGACAGAAGCCACTTTCTCCTGGGTTGTGTCACCTGTAGCTGGTTTCAAATACATGAAGATGATGGAACCATAGAAGACCCCAACAGCTACAAGATGGGAACTGCATGTACTGAAGGCTTTGGATCTGCCATCTGCTGAACGTATTCTCAGGATGCTGGCAAGGATGAAGGCATAAGAGATGAAGATAGCAAATACACTTACAAATACATTAAGTCCAACCAGCAGTAGCACCAAAAACTCCTTGGTATAGTCTCTTGAGCAAGTTATTTTCAGAAGAGGGAGGATGTCACAGAAGTAATGGTGAATGACATTAGCTCCACAGAAGGAACGGCTGGAAATGTAGCTAGCATTAACAGTGGCCCCAAAGGCCCCCATAGCGTATACAGCAGTGGATAGTAGCACACAGACTCTGTGAGACATGATGACATTGTAGAGCAAGGGGTTGCAAATGGCAACGTAACGATCATATGCCATGACTGTTAGCATGTAGGAGTCATCAATACCGAAGAACGAGAACAGAAACAGCTGGGTCATGCACTCAGGAAAGGCTGTGGAATTCTTCTCTGATACAAAGTTCACCAACATCTTTGGGATTATAACAGAGGAGTAGCAGAGATCTATGAAGGACAAGTTACTGAGAAAATAGTACATGGGTGTGTGAAGCTGAGAGCTAATCCTGATTAAAAAGACTAACCCCAAGTTTCCTGACACAGAGACCACATAGATCAATAGAAACAGGGTAAAGAGTGGAATCTGGAGCCCTGGCTTGTCTGTTAACCCCTCAAGGACAAATAAGGTAGAGTGATTTCCTGGGCTCATTCTCCTCCCAGCTTTCATGAGTTGCATGAGTAAACAGAGAGAGGCAAACATTACCAATTGGCAGTATTTGTTAGCTTGCAGTTTGACAAATGACATTTTTTTTACAGAAACATTTTCTGAAATCTAAACTCAACAATCTAGCAGTACTTCTTTGAGTATCGCCTACCATCATGATTACAGTTCCCGTGGCTTCATTTGTATTCCTTGCATTGAGGTTTTTCTTTTATTGTCCTCATGTGACATTTAAGTGTGAAATTCGGGAAGCTACCAATGAAGCTCTAGCTTTTCCTGCAAAAGAAGAACAACTCTGTTATTCACACATCTTCCAGGAGCACCTACTGAGAGACGGTTTTCCATTTGGACGCTAGGGTCTGCACTGGCTGTTGTGTCTGATGTCTTGGGCCTGAACTTCCATTACTGATGCTACTTGAGTTTCCTTTCTACTTAACTTCTTCAGTCCCTGATTCTAATCTATCTATATACACTCTGAGTTTCTGGTCTTTAATTAAATATTTTCTTGCTGCTACTCATGGGTTATAGAGATGTGAAGAGAATGGGGAATATAAGGGTCTGTGAGCAGGGAGTTGTTATCTTTTGCTTAAGGAGAATTGAAATGAGAAAAGAAAAACACCAAGACAATTGGTGCTTGTGTTCCAGGCAGTGGCTGAGGGCACACTTATGACCCTTTTGATGTAAAAAGACTGTAGAAGAACGAAGAACAAGAGAGAGAGAGAGAGAGAGAGAGAGAGAGAGAGAGAGAGAGAGAGATTGATTTTGTTCCACAGGTGAGAAACTAGAGAATGTTAGCTTTGCTCATAGGTAACATTTTTTCCCACTTTACATGTATTTATATAAAATTTCCCAAATTTGTGACTTTTGCAATTGTCCGTTCATTTATCCTCTCATTCTCTTGAGAGGCTTTCACCCCCATAGTTGCAATATCAAATGAGACAAAATCAGGCTGTCAAAAATCCTAACCTCTAGGGCTGGAGAGATGGCTCAGAGAGAGGTTAAGAGCACTGGCTGCTCTTCCAGAGGTCCTGAGTTCAATTCCCAGCAACCACATGGTGGCTCACAACCACCTATGATGAAATCTGGTGCCCTCTTCTGGTGTACAGGCATACATGCAGGCAGAATGCTGTATACATAATAAATAAATAAATCTTAAAAAAAAATCCTTACCTCTAGTAGAGAAAATCAATACACTCAGAAGCAGGTAATTTAGAATAGAGAAGTGAAAGCCACTGCAAAACAGTAAAACAATGTTGGGCCACAGTTAGATTCTGCTTATTCTGTCAAGAATATTCATTAAGGGGTCATAGATTGTATCTAGGGACTCACATAGAGGTGATGTCATGCAGAAAGATGTGGCATCAGAATATTGGTAATGCAGTCATGGTAAACTAGCAAAACAGTTGAGATTAATTTGATATGGATGATATCTGCGTCTTGAAGAATCTTAAGAAGTTCATCACTTCCTCAACACAGGATATAAACACATTAAAGATGCTTTTGGAGGGCAGGGCTATGGAGTATGTTCTGCTTTGAACATACTCAGCTTGATGTTATATAGGACTGAATGAATATTTGTGTAGGACACTATATATGAGTTTAGAATTCAAGGGAGATGTCTGTGTGGGATGTGGTTTCTGAATCATCAGAACAATCTTGATGCTAGGGAGTGGATGGAGACATCCCTGCAGTTGCAGGTAGATACTAAATTATCAAAAACATTCTGGCAGTGCTGTTGAAATAAGAGCGGCGGAGCTGCGTCCCCAGCACCCGGCCGCCTGCACGGCTAGCTTTATACCCGAAATAATTACACGGAAACTGTATTCTTTTAAACACTGCCTGGCTCCATTATCCAGCTTCTTATTAGCTAGCTCTTACATATTAATCTAACCCATTTCTATTAATCTTTGTAGCCCACAAGCTGGCTTACCAGGAAAGATCTTAACCTGCGTCTGTCTGGAGTGGGAAAATCATGGCGACTCCCTGACTCCGCTTCTTTCTCCCAGCATTCTGTTCTGTTTTCTCTGCCTACCTAAGGGTTGGCCTATCAAATGGGTCTAGGCAGTTTCTTTATTAATAAGAAATCACTCCCACATCACAGTGCTTTTTCACTGCTATTACCAGTAATTATGTTGCTCAGTAAGGATGCTTCAAACCTCTTCCCTCTTCCCTCTTTTCTCCTACCCATTTTTTTTTTTTTGTATTTACCACCTTGACTTACTCCCCATGGTGTCTGTCTAGAGTAGTAGTCTGGGCATTTCTTGTAAAGAACTAAAAGCTTCCAGAAAAAGTATGCAGCACAATGGAGGATGCTTGTTCTCTTTCCCTCTTCCTCCAGAGTCTCTCTTTGTATGGCTATCACTCACATCCAGTTTAAACAGTAAGTTTGAATGAATACTATATTCCCAGTTTAACACTTCTGTAAGTATTGAAAACATACTTTCATGTGGACTGTACCACTGACAAACATGATTTAGACTTTCTATTCCTGACAAGGTATTAGATACAAAGTACATTTCTATTTTTCAATATGTTTGGAATGCTGATCATGGTAATCCTGTGAAATGAAGGTGTTTGAAGATGGCAATATGAGGATCAGGATAATGTTCAAATCTCCAACTGTTTTGCTTAAAATATCTCTTATTTGATATGAGAATTATAATCAAGGGAGAAAGATAAAGAAAGAATTATATGGAGGAAAGAAGTCTTACAAAATGTCTGAAATGACTTGCTGTTTTTTAAGATTATATTTAAGAAATCAACATCTGGGCTGGAGAGATGGATCAGTTGTTGAGATGGAGAACCCATGATCAACTTTAAGAATCCACATGGAAGCTCAAAGCATTCTGTAAGTCCAGGTCCAGGGGACCTAACAATCATGGCATGAAAATAAATAAATCAAGCCGGCAGTGGTGGTACACGCCTCTAATCCCAGCACTCGGGAGGCAGAGGCAGGCGGATCTCTGTGATTTTGAGGCCAGCCTGGTCTACAATAGCTAGTTTCAGGACAGTCTCTAAAACTACAGCAAAACCCTGTCTTGAAAAACCAAAAAAAGAAAGAAAAAAGAAAAGAAATACATTTTAAGAAAAGAACTTCAAATTCTCCTTTGTAAGTAGAGAAGGGTGCCCTTACAGACCTTGAGTATCAAAGCCTATTTAGTGTTAAAAGTTAGAAATATTTGTGTTAGTTTACAGATGGACTATGTTGTTATGTGGAAAGATAGGATAAGTACATTAATGTCAGTGTCTGTTTAGTTGAAGGGTTTTCTGACCTCACCAAGCACTGTACTATGTGTTCACTTTACTACCGATAATAAATATTAGAACAAATGGGCTTGTAATGGGGAAGAAAGCAAAGACTTTGGGATTAGGGTAGATATGGAGTACATGGGAGTAGTGTTCTCTATGGACTATACTTTGTGCTCTCTGTCATGCAGTATATGGTTCCTCCTTTGCCAACGGATGTAAACAATAGCTCCGCCAGTTTAGATAATAAGAGTAGTTAGCCATCTTACAAAGTTAAATTTCAACTATAATCAATACTTTATCAAAACTATGTAGAACTTTGTGACTTACCTGAATATTATCAAGAGGGTAAATGTAGCTGGTTATGTAAGATGTTAATGTTAGTTTTATAAAGTATATTCATGCAAACACAAACACACACAAAATTACCTGACAATTTGGTCATTAAATACTGAGTTCAAAAGATGCTGAAAAATGTAGTAGAGTTGACTTGGTTTAAGATTTCATGGATTTGGCTGAATAAAAACAGGAGTCAACTATGGAGATCAAGAAATGTTAACCCATGTTCTCCCAATTTTCTATTATTAAGTGGAAATTCCCTTCTGATCTGTTTGTACACAAGAAGATGACTGTGATCCGCTGTTCTCCTTGGGGGCTTGTTATATCAGTAGTTGAACCCTAAAGGAAAAATAATTATCAAACTCATACTGATAGCAATATAGAAGCAACCATGCTTTTAATCTCTGAGGTGTACAAAACAAAGAGAGACTTTCCCCTTGAGTGTCAGAGATATTAATAATAATTCAATAATAAATATCGAACTTTTATCAATGCTTTATGAAGTATATTCATTGTACATAGTATTGAGTTAAATGTAGACATTTTTCAAGTATAGCATGTATTTGATCATATTCAATGCCTCCAATATAAATAAAAAATTTTGAATGATCAAATTTTTTATCAAAATCAAATATATGCATTTTTTCTTAGTTTTTAAATATAAACCTCACTTTACTCTTTAAAAATATGGGGAGTACCTTATTTTATTTTAAATCTATTTGGTACTTGGAGTATTATAAATGTCAAGAAAGAACAAGTTACCTACTTCCTTTCTATAACTAAAAATATATTCTAGGGTTCAAAGCATTTTCTCAAATTTATGCCCAAGATAGGAATATGCACATATGGTTTCCAATTCCCACCTAAATGCAAACCGCTGAGTTATTTCTTGCCAATCTCATTAAACATTGTGACTTGTTTTCTCATTTCCCCATCAAACTTCTAACAGTTTTATCAGTATATTACTGTTACACAACAAATAGCATACTTTGTGTACCTATTAATTTGTCCATAAAGTCATTTTCCAAATAAAAAAATGTACATATCTGTTGGAGGAGGCTGTTTTTTTTTTTTCTGTCCCGGCCTCCCAGAACTGAAATAATCACACAAAAACTGTAACATTTAAAACACTGTTTGGCCTATTAGTTCTAACTTCTTATTGGCAAGCTTTTACATCTTAATTTAACCCATCTCCATTAATCTGTGCATCACCACGAGGTTGTGGCCTACAAGCAAAGTTTCAGCATGTTTGTCTCTGGCGGCAGCTTCATGGCTTCTCTCTGATTCTGCCTTCTTCTGTCCAGCATTCTGTTTAGTTTTCCCTACCTAGCATTATTTCCTAAAGCTCTGCTATAGGCCCATAGCAGTTCCTTTATTAACCAGTGATATTCACAGCATACAGAGGGAAATCCCACATCACCTCTCCTTTTCTGTTTAAGTGAAAATGAATGTTTAACAAAGTAAAATTACACATAACAAAACAGTTATTCAACAATTACAGTCACAATATTTATATCTCCTTTATCTTTTATCATAACTAAGGAAAAATATAATAATAGCTATCTATTCATCAACCCCATCAAAGACTCCAGAAGGATATAATATTACCTAAGTAAACAGCAAGTGCATTGTAAGCAACTTCCAGAACTCTAGAATTGACAGAGAAATCTCACTGTCTGGACAGTTACCCAAAGTTCTGCACTGTTGGGACACCCATCTTCAGACTATAGGCCCTTAGTATCCAGCAGACTTTTCCATGAAGCAGGAAATTTCAAAGACAGTTCTGCCTATATTAATTAGCAGTTTGTCAGTCACTTTCTTTTGTGTCCTACAGAATATCTGTCAAACTCTTCCATGTAACAGGAACCCCAAAGGATCATCTCACATTTAGGCAAGTTCAACAGTCATTTCTCTGTGGGTCCTGGATGTCTAGTTCATCAAGGAGCCCAGCGAAGAGCAGTTTCTTGCCCAAATCATTAACAAACTCTGTAAGAAGCCTCTTCATGGCTCATCTTCCTCTTGAAGTAGATTGGTGATACAAGGAGCATCATGCAGTGTCTCATGCTGTGAAAAGTCCTAAGTGCTTAAACATTTTATATGCCATATTCTGTAATCTTTGAAAGCTTTGAAGAATGCCTATACATCTGAAATACATCTCTGTACATCTAAAGAATCTAACTAGCTTGACTATTATAGATGATTATCTGTTAACCCATATTTCTGAATTATACATTAAATTTTAAAATGAGCTGTACAAATACAATATCTTGAAGAGCAGAAATACACATATAACAATAAACTAAGATCCATACCAATGCAAAGTACCCATCTCTATATCATATCTTCCTTTAAATATAAACAAACATTTTAAACAATATTTGGGAATTTGGGCATAATACTCCAGACTACTTTTCTGATAATTGGGGGCACTTTTAATCAGGTCTTTTACGGTGTATTCTGTGTGCTAGCTTCATCTCAGTCAGCATTTGAGTGAAGTAATTTTTGGGGGGGTGTTCATGGCAATCTTTCAGGGAGTTTCAGTCCTTCAAACCATATTAGTCCAGAAGCGACCCACAAGTTCTCATCCTCTGTGGAAAAAAAAAGAAGAACCTCTTTCTAAAGCAACATATCCTTAGACCCAAATTCTGAAGTCAAGATACCTTTATAATATACACACTGGGTTAGCTTAGCAGCCCATACAATGAAATGTCTCTCTGTACTTAGCTCCTTCACAATCAAAAAATTCAAAGAAAATACAATAATATACATAATCCAGAATCTCTGTGAACTTTCCATCTTTACATATCTTAATTTTTTTACTCCTTTTAATCTATGACTGTTTTATGTTGTCTCTTTAAAGACTTTATTTTTTTCTAAACCATTTACTTTCTTTTATGACTCTATATACTCTTTTATTCTCTCTTCCAAGCCTACATACATTTTTTAAACACAGTGTATCTCAATTAGAGTTATTTTATGTCTGAATCTCTCCTTATTGAATATCTGCAATTCTTTACTGTCCAGGAGTGCTTCTTAAAATGCTAAGCACTTCTAAGGCTGCTTTGCTTTTTGGCTCCCAGTCCAACATCGTGAGGCAGAGGTCTGTCTAGCATGAGCCATGCTCACAGCCCTGCTTTCTTGAACACAGCAGGTCTAGGTTGTCATTAAGCAAGTTGTATCACTCTACTCAGAGAACCCCATTTAAATGTTTAGCCTCCTGAAAGAGCCAGAGGTTGAGCTCTGGTAGCAAGGCCCAGAAAGCCAGCATTTCAAAAGAGCTCAGCTTTTTTCCTGCTATCACTGAATCAGGAAAACCTCTCTTAAAGAAGCTGCAGCATGCTGCCAGCAAGCAAAGCCCATTTGGGAAAATAAATACAGCTAAACTTTGTTTTTCTGTTTCTAGAATTCCTTCTCAAGCTCTCTTAGGTTTTATGGGGAGTTAGTCCACCATATTGGTGCCAATTTGTTGGATGAGTCTGCTTGTTTGTCCTGGCTGTCCAGAACTGAAATAATCACACAGAACTGTATCATTTAAAACTCTGCTTAGCTTATTAGCACTACCTTCTTATTGGCTAGCTTTTCCATCTTAATTTAACCCATCTCCTTCAATTTGTGCATCACCATGAGGTTGTGGCCTACCAGCAAAGTTTCAGCACATTTGTCTATGGAAGTGGCTCCATGGCTTCTCTCTGATTACACCTTCTTTCTCCCAGCATTCTGTTTAGTTTTCCTCACCTAGCTCTATTTCCTAAAGCTCTGATATAGGCTCAAAGCAGTTCCTTTATTAGCCCATGATATTCACAGCATACAGAGGGAAATCCCACATCACATATCTTACTATCAATGATGTTTATCAAATATCTTGTAATCCTGTCTCCCACTGCATCCCTAGCAATGTGGAATTCACTTTTATTTTAGCAAATTATTTTTAATGTTCAATAATTTTGTGGTAATTTTAGTATGTAACTGTTCCTTGATTTCTTCAACTTAATTACTTTGAGATTCACTCCTGGTCCTGCATGTGTTTTTGTAATCAGATGACTTTGATTACAACATTTGTTAATGTAAATTAACACAACTATGTGGTCCTATTTTTGTTTTCCTTGATTCTGATATGGTATTGTCTTTCTAAATGTAACTTTATATGTTTTGAATTACTTAATGCCTATCATTCAGTTCATCAGCATATATACATGTTTGGTGTCCATGTGTGTATATGGCTTAGCAGATTTATGCACGTGTGTGTGTGTGTGTGTTACTGGTGCACATAATGTGTGTGCCATGCAATGGATTCCTGTGGTTGTAGTTCAGTGTCTTTTTCCAGTTCTATCCACCTGTTATGCTGAGGAAGAATCTCTGGCTGAAGTTAGAGCTGTCTAGTTTACCTGGGTAACCTACTCTGGGAATTCCTGTATCTATCCAGTAAGCTTCTCCTACAAATTGACCATGATGTCGGATTCTATGAGTTGATTTGGAGCATTTACAAGTCTGCTCTTCGTGCTTGTGAGGAAACATTTTTCTTGATGAGCAATTTGCCCAACTCCTCAGCACTTTTCCTTCTTCTGGGCTGTTTTCAGAAATGAAATTTGACTTTTGATATTGAATTCTCTAACATAGCTATTAGAAATTTGATTGATATTACAATGGTATTTTGGACAAATTTGGCAGGCATGTGGCCCTTTTAAATAATGTTGATGCAAGACCACAAGGTGTACTTCTGCTTCTGAATATCTTACAAATGTTTCATCAGATTTTTCACTACAAAGGTCACATGTTTGAATACAGAATTTTCTTCTGCCCCATGTACATAGCTTCTCTGTGCTGCTTCACACACATTTGAAACTATACTAATTACAATACCATTTGGCCAATAGCTTAAGCATATTTCTTTTTCTTGCCAGTTCTTTCCTCAACGTTCTTTCTTTTCTTTTTTTGATAGTTATTGCTCTCTGCTCCCCTCCCTGCCTCTCCCCTCCCCCTGTTGATCCTCCCCCAAGGTCCCCATGCTCCCAATTTACTCAGGAGATCTTGTCTTCTTATATTTTCTACTTCCCAAGTAGATTATATCTATGTAAGCCTCTCTTAGTATCCTCATTGTTGTCTAAGATCTCTGGGATTGTGGTTTGTAGGCTGGCTTTTTTTGCTTTATGTTTAAAAACCACTTACAAGTGAGAACATGTGATAATTGTCTTTCTGTGTCTGGGTTACCTCACTCAAAATTATATTTTCTAGTTCCATCCATTTTCTGCAAAATTAAAGCTGTCATTATTTTTTCTGCTGTGTATTATTCCATTGTGTAAATGCACCACATTTTTCTAATCCATTCTTTGATCAAGGGGCATTCAGGTTCTTTCCAGGTTCTGGCTATGACAAACAAAGCTGCTATGAACATGGTTGAGTACATGTTCTTGTGGCATGATTAAGCATCTTTAGGATATATACCCAAAAGTGGTATTACTGGGTCTTGGGTACTTGTTTCCTAATTTTCTGAGAAATTACCACACTGACATCCAAAGGGGCTATACCAGCTTGCATTCCCACCAGCAATGCAGAAGTGTTCTCTTTTCCACACAACCTCTCCAGCATAAGTTGTCATCAGTGTTTTTAATCTTGGCCATTCTTACAGGTGTAAGATGGAATATCAGAGTTGTTTTGATTTGCATTTCTCTGATGACTAAGGATGCTGAACATTTCCTTCCTTTTTTTTATTGAGAAAAGGAAAAAA
>NC_022012.1:33592072-33637733 GCF_000317375.1 Microtus ochrogaster | reverse complement strand
ACTTGAACCTAGAGTGGCTCCCAGGAGCCCAAGGCGATGTCCCCAGTTAGTTCCTTGGGCAGCTGAGGATAGGGAACCTGAAATGACCCTATCCTATTGCAATACTGATGAACATTTCCTTCCTTAAGAGTAGATTCTTTCAGCCATTTTGGATTCCTCTGTTGAGAGTTCTCTGTTTAGGTCTGTACTCCATTTTTTTTATTGGATTATATGATCTTTTGGTGTCCAATTTCTTGAGTTCTTTGTATATTTTGGAGATCAGACCTCTGTCTGATGTGGGGTTAGTGAAGATCTTTTTCTATTATGAAGGCTGTCATTTTGTCTTGTTGACTGTGTCCTTTGTTTTACTGAAGCTTTTCAGCTTCAGGAGGTCCCATTTATTAATTGTTTCTCTCAGTGTCTATTTTGCTGGAGTTATATTTAGGAAGTGGTTCCCTGTGCCAATGTGTTCAAGTGGACTTTCCACTTTCTTTTCTATAAGGGTCAGTGTGGCTGGCTTTTAGTTGAGGTCTTTGATTCATTTGTACTTGAGTTTTGTGCATGCTAATAGATATGGTCTATTTTCATTTTTCTACACGTTGATATCTAGTTATGCTAACACCACTTGTTAAATTTGCTTTCTTTTTTCCATTTGATATTTTTTCTTCTTTATCAAATATCATGTATTCCAAGATGTGTGGATTAATACCCAGATCTTCTATTCAGTTCCATTGGTCCTCCTGTCTGTTCTTATGCCAGTACCAATACTGTAGCTCTATAGTAGAGTTTGAAGTTAGGGATTGTGATGCCTCCAGAAGTTCTTTTATTGTACAGGATTGTTTTGGTTATCCTGCTATCCTGTGTTTTTTGCTTTTCCAAATGAAGTTGAGTACTGTTCTTTCGAGGTCTTTGAAGAATTTTGCTAGGATTTAGATGGGAATTGCATTGAATCTGTAGATTGCTTTTGGTAGAATTGCATTTTTATTATATTAATTCTGCCTACCCAAGAGCAAGGGATGTCTTTCCACTTAATGGTGTTTTCTTCTTTCTTCAAAGATTAAAAGTTCTTGTCATACAATTCTTCCACTTGTTTAGTTAGAGTTACTCCAAGATATTTTATGCTATTTGTGGCTATTGTGAAGGGTGTTGATTATTTCTGTGTTTTAAATTAACCCATTTCTATTACTCTGTTTATCACCACTAGGCTGTGGGTTACAGGGTAAAGTTCCAGCATATGTCTCCTTAGGCAGTCTGACTCATTATTCTTTTCTTTTCTATCTGCTTTGAATATTTGCCTTGCTTTCTTCTGCCCTTCAGTAGGCCAATGAAACTCTCCCATGCCTACATATATTTTGAAACACACTGTAAACTATTTAAAGGTTATTTTTGTCTGAATCCATCTTTACTGTATTTCTCTTTTTTTCTGACCACATGAGTCTCTAACTTGCTAAGCAATATGACTAGGATTAAAGCTGTGGCTTTGATGGCTGGATCCACCCCATTTCTTAGATTTCTGAGAGTCTACCTTCATAGCAGAGGTACTGCTTAGAGCCATGTTTACTGCCAGAACTCTATGAAGCTTCAAGGTCCCTGCCACCACCAAGAAACATGCTGTCCCCTATTAATAAACATCATTTAAGTGTTTTGTGGTGGGGCCTCTTAAAAGAGCTGAAAAACTTTTTTGCAGGTGAAGCTGAATCAGAAAGCCTCTCTTAAATAAGAAGCACTTGCCTCTAGCAAAAAGAGCCCAACCAAGAAAATGCTGCTACCAAGAATCCATGATTCACTTTGTTCTTTTGTGCCTAGAATTTCTTTCCAAGCTCTCGCAGGTTTTATGTGGATGTAGTTGCCCATATTGGCATTTTGTGAAACATGATTGCTCCTGGCAGCCCTGGTATATTCCTGAGAGAATGTTGGGCATGGAAGACACTCCACTTGGAAGTTGTTTTCTTTTTAGCAAAACTAGCCTTTGGGCAAAGAACTGCCCATGCCTTGGTCAATGACAAAATGTATGGTATCCAGACAGGACAAGCAGGATATAAGAAAAAGCCTGCCAAATCTTGCCAAGACATGGTAGCATGATTTTGAAAAATTTCCTGTCTCTGAAAATGACTAGTCAGTTACTCTAGGCTTTAGCCAAAGTTGCTTACTCCAATGTTGCAAATGAAACTTTGCCTGGTAGCCAGTTGTTGCTATCATTTATTGTGCATTTTGGAAGTTACTTGATTGCACTTCCTGTCTACTCAAGTAATATTATTTCCTTTCTCAGGTCTTCAATGGGGTTGAGAACTAGATAGTCATAGTTACTTTCCTCACATGACTTAGCCAAGCTATTTCTAATACAAGACCTTGACTCCTTAGGATATGATAATTAATTAAACATTTAGCATCTGTTTCTTGCTTGATATTGTTTATGCTTGTTGAATTCTAATTTTTATACTTGATATTTGTTCTTATTTTGTATAGTTTTGTATTGGGTTTAGAACTCTCTTATTTAGACAATAGGGGGAGGTGCTGTGGGAACTCCTTCAATCAAAGGACTTTAAGATATCAGCCCACTTGGGTGTAGTATCTTGCACAGTCATTTGCCCTCTCTCTTTTTTGGATGCTGGATTCGGTTCCTGTTCCCCTCTTGTGCAGAGTACTATTGATCTTTGAGTCTACCCATAAATAAATAACCCTTTATTATACTCAATTCTGAGCAAGTGTGGGGCTACTTTGTGACATTTTTCTATACACACACATACACCACCATCGCCACCACCACCAAAACATAAAAGTCAATTACAGAAACATAAGGAGAGAACATTACAGTGTCTGGGAGCAATGCAAATTTTTATTAAGCAGAATACAAGGAAAATGATAATCATGAAATGTTAAGATTTAATATTTCTAATCATCTAATGATATCTTTAAAGGACAAAATGTGAAATGGGCTGAAAAAATAGAATGTGTACAAATAAAAGTGCCTATAAAGTACTCTTGCCATTTATGCAAGCAATTAATACAATAAACTATATAAGACAACTGAAATGAATAAAATACTTCTTAGATAAAGAATATATAAGGATTAACAAAGCATTAAGCTATTCTGTGCATCAGTATTCACAAGGAAAGGATATTTTTCATCACAAGGAGATATCATTGTGTATTTCCCTGGAAGATGAAAACACAAATAGTAGCAAGATTTTAGAGCAGTGATACCTCTCAAGTATTGTGCATGAGAGTATATAATCATTGTGGTGCTGCATGAATAAAAATACAAACTCGTCAGTTGTCATTGCATTCTTAATAGAAAACATATGAAAATGACAGATGATAAATGCCATTGACTTTCTCATCTGTCAAATGAATCTTACACATTAGAGAGGTTCTCTGATGATTTGATTTTTATGTGCTTCAAAGGCAATGTTCACATAGTAGAAATTTTATTACAAACATTGAATTTTTGTATCATCCTGGGCTGATAATATCACAGAGCTCTTTGTGTTGCTAGGCAGCAGCAGCTAGCTGCAGATCCTAGTCACATGATCACTAGTGCATCAATTGACTCTTTACCCTTTCTTTACTCTCTGCTTCTTGTGGATATGGAATGCAATAACTTCCTTGACAAAGTTAATGGTTTAATAGAAAATAATCTTTGTGTTAGATGATTTTTCTACAAGTATAAATTAATGCACATTTTGGAGCATGTTTAAGCTATATCTGGCCAGTAATTGAAATTCTGTAATAGAGAGATATTAAGTGCATTTTCAACACATGGCGTTTTCTCTTTAAAAGTATTTATTAGGGCTTAGCTTCATCAGAAGAACAATTTGTACATTTTGTTTGATGCAAATTATTTTTGAAATGAATTTATTAAAACACCATTCACAATTATTGTTTCTAACTACATATAGTTAGAGAAAAAAAACAGAGAGGTGCATGCCAGGAATTAGCTCACAATGTTCCATAAAGAGCCAGTTAGAGAATACTTTAAGTTGTATAGATCATAAAGTCTCTGTTGCAATCAGTCAGTTGTCAACCTTTAGAGGTAATGGCTTCAAGTGATATTGCAATAATGTGTGTGAGTGTGTTGAGTAAAATTCTATTTCTTAACACTAAAATTTGAATTAATGTTTGCTTTTTCTTCTTAAAGCATTTGAAACATAAAGAAATATTTGATCATGAATAATATGAAATTTGCTTTGAGTTAGATTTGGCCCATGAGCCAAGCTTTCTCTCTGCTCTGGGATGAATGGGTAAGTTAGGTTCTTTAGTAAATATAATTATCCTAATTCATTGAATTGTACCATTACCCCTGTTACCTTTCCTGTTGATAATGATTATAGATGATCACAGCATAAAAATTAAATGCTGAGGAACATAATGATCTCAAATAAGAAAAATCTTTAAAGAAGTTGACTAAGATATAACTATACAAGAATCTATACAATAAACATTTCATGCATAAAGAAGTAGCTATTTGCTGTGAAATCATTAAAAATTATATACAAATACAAATAAAAATCTGTGTGCAGAATTATAAAGACCCCCACAAATAAATGAAGGGAGAGAAAATAGCATAGTAGGAAACAAGGTAAACGATATCAACATCCACATCATACAGATAATAAAAATCTTAGCAGCCAAAGGAAACCAGACAGTTTACCAGTTTACCTTCCTCAGCCTATGGAGATGATATGGGAGGAAGAGAGAGTATAATTGCCTGGAAGTCCATGGACAGTAAACCTGGAGTATACCGCTCAGCAGGAAAACCTCAAGAGAGGTCCTGCCTTCACATGGTAGAAGGACAGAAGTGACTCCTGAAAGCCATAATGCTCTCTCTCTCTCTCTCTCTCTCTCTCTCTCTCTCTCTCTCTCTCTCTCTCTCTGTCTCTGTCTCTGTCTCTCTCTCTGTCACACAACACACACACACACACACACCATGTTTTGGTTAGTAGGCATGATGGCAGGTTAGAGCTGTAATATAAGATTCTATGTTGACTCTGTATTGACTTGATTTCAAAGCCATTGTGGGGGTACACAGTGAGATCCTGCTTTAAAGAAAATAACAATAATAACAATAACAAAGACATCAAAGGAAAAAAAACAGAAAACTAATCATGATGAAAACCTAGTGATTTCATACTGAAGATCACATGCCTAGGAAGTAGAAAATAAGACTCTCTAAATGTGCAGGAAGACTCACCTGTGCTCTCCCTTCATCAGGGCAGCCTTGTCTGCCTGTTCAGATACTTCAGTGAAAAACTGGGAACAAAGAATCTAGGACCTGTATTTGAAAGATTCTCATTGGAAACCATTTCATTACAAAACGTACAGTGTTTATTTCTTCCAGCTCTTGCAGGGTAATTTTGTAGCAAGGCTACCCTTTATATAGGTCAGCCCTTATCAGAAAGTCTTGGGAGGGCTGTCACAAATGGTTCTGTAGAATAACTTCAAGACCCTGTTAATCACAGGATAGGCTTTGTCCCTGCAACCTTAGAATCCTCATTTTGTCTGCACGTGGACAGAAGCATTTTCTTTTGGGAACATACTTGACAGAAGCCTCACATATTAAAATGACTCATAGGAGCAGAATGCCACTTTTCAAAAAGACAGCAAAATTAGGGCACTAGAAGATGATTTCCATTAGTTGACTCGGCCCAGCTCATGGGGAGACAGGTCTCTAACCGGAAGGGCAGTACATTGATTGAATAAAGAACTCTGCTGCAAAAACCTGTATAACTCTGTCTGCATGACTCATCATTGTCCTAATAACTGCTTTGTGTGGGACTAATGCTAGTGAGAAGAAAATGCAGTCCTTTGAACAGTAGTCTAGAATTTTCATTTTGATAATACAGTCACACATTCCACATGACCCTCTTCCTGATTTATGAAATTTTACATTTTTTTTTAATTGAGAAAAAAATTTCCGCCTCCTCCCAGCCTCCCACTTCTCCCGCCCTCCCCCCCCTCCTCTCCCCCTCCCTCTCAAGTCTGAAGAGCAGTCAGGGTTCCCTGCCCTGTGGAAAGTCCAAAGTCCTCCCCCCTCCATCCTGGTCTAGGAAGGTGAACATCCAAACTGGCTAGGCCCCCACAAAGCCAAAACAAGAAGTAGGATCAAAACCCAGTGCCATTGTCTTTGGCTTCTCAGCAACCCTCATTGTCCGCCATATTCAGAGTCCGGGTTTATCCCCTGCTTTTTCAGTCACAATCCAGCTGGCCTTGGTGAGCTCCCAATAGATCAGCCCCACTGTCTCCGTGGGTGGGTGCACCCCTCTGGGTCCTGACTTCCTTGCTCATCTTCTTCCTCCTTTTGTTCCTCATTGGTACTTTGGGAGCTCAGTCCAGTGTTCCAGTGTGGGTCTCTGTCTCTATCTCCATGGAATATATACACATTAGATATATACACTCAGCGGTAAAAAACAATGACTTCTCAAATTTTGCATGCAAATGGATGGAAATAGAAAATACTATCCTGAGTGAGGTAACCCAGACCCAAAAAGATGAACATGGGATGTACTCACTCATAATTGGTTTCTAGCTACAAATAAAGGTCAGTGAATCTATATTTTGATATCCTAAAAAAGCTAAATAAGAAGGTGAACCCAAAGAAAAACATATAGCTATCCTCCTGGGTAGGGGAAGTAGACAAGATTGCCAGGCAAAAAATCGGGATCTTAAGGGTGGGGTGGGAGGGGGGTAAGGGGAGAAGGGGAGAAAAAAGTGAGAAGGGTAGGATGGGGAGAACTTGGGGCAACGGGATGATTGGGATACAGGAAGGTTGGATAGGGGAGCAGGGAAGCACATATCTTAATTAAGGGAGCCATCTTAGGGTTGGGAAGAGACTTGGACCTAGAGGGGCTTCCAGGTGCCCAAGGCGAGGTCCCCAATTAGTTCCTGGGGCAGCTGAGGACAGGGAACCTGAAATGATCCTATCCTATAGCCGTACTGATGAATATTTTGCATATCACCATAGAAATTTTACATTTTTAAGAATAAACTTTATATATAACAGAACATATAACTGTTGGGTTAATACAATGCCTATAAAAAGATATTCACAATAGAAATATTCCTATTTCAATAGAAGTTTCTTCCTGTGTCTGTTCTCCATTAGTGTGATTCGTTTTTTAAGATGGGAAATGGGCTCACATCCTCTTGCATGGTAAGCAACTGTTTTACTTCTGAGCTCTAGCCCATTAGATTCTTTTACTCTCAGTTGTGTAAGATCACCTTGACTTCTGTGAGTTTTTTTGTTTATTTGTTTGTTTTTTTTTTTTTGAGACAGAGTATCTCTGTGTAGCTTTGGATGTCCTGGAACTAGCTCTTTTAGAGCAGACTGGCCTTGAACTCACAGAGATGCATCTGCTTCTGCCTCCCAAGGGCTGGTCTTAAAGGGATGTGCCCAATGCCTGGCATTGATAACATGGTTATATTCAACTATGCTGGAGTTTCAATTCTAACCTACTATGCCTGGTAACTATCACCTTTAAAAATATTTAATTAGCATGTATGTGTATGTGCCTGTACGTGTCTGTGTGCATGTGTGTCTGCTATGGCTTTCACATAAAGGTCAGAAAGATAACCATTCTTATCTTGATAAATCTGTTATGGAAGAAAGTAATCCTTCCATTGATTGTTATTTATTTTTTATTTATTTACCTTTTTACATAACTGCAAAGGAAACTGTTGTGAAAATTCATGTATGGATTTTATATGCAGATGTTTTAATTTTTCTTGTGAAAGTTGAACACCATATGATGTCATTCAGCTGGAATCTCAGAGGAGCTTGACCTCATAGGAACTGAACTTAGCATGGTGTTTGCCTGACACAAGGTATAGGGTAAGGGGGGAAGATATTATCCAATGGTTCCTGAGTCACAGTTAGATAAGAGCAAGGATTTTGGTGCTCAGTTGCAAAGTAGGATTATTGCAGATAACAGTAACTAATCTACAAAAAAAATTCTAAAAGAATTTTCCAAAATAAATGGTAAACATTTGAGCCTCTAAACACATTAAACTTTATTGAAGCATTGGATAGTATATACATGTGTAATGTTGAGTTGGTGGAGGTTATTTGTGCTGTGCACCAGTTCAACCTAATTAAGTCTGATAACAGCAGGAAAGGAAAGGAATGGGGAGGCCTCTGCAAAATTGATTAAGAGGAGAAATCCCCCAAGATGGTTGGATACTGTTGTACAGTGATTAAGTACTACAGAATACAAGCAAGCAAATAAATAAACGAAAAACCCAACAACCAAAACTATCAACAAGGCCATGGAAAACACTGGAAATTAAGGAAATGAACACAAAAATTTGACTCATTAAAAAATATATTTAAAGAGAACAAAGCTAGGAGCCAGAAACTTAATGCTATATTTTGTCTGCCTTCTAGAATATTTGTAAGAATATATTATCTTGGGGAAGGTTTCAAAAATGAATATATTATCTTATTAAGAATTCTTATCATCAACAAATAGGCTTCTTTCAGCAGCTGATGAAAACAATACATAGACTCACAGACAAACATTAGGTGGCGATTGGGAACCCTGAGTAAGAGTGGGAGAAAGAACTGTATGAGTCAGAAAAGTTAAGGACATCAGAAAAATGGCCTACAGAATTAACTAAGCAGGACTCATGGGGGCTCAGAAACTGAAGCAGTAATCATGGATCCTGCATGAATCTTCACCAGGCCCTCTGCATACAAGTTATTGTTTTCTAGCTTGTAATTTTTGTCAGCCTCCTAACAATGGGAGTAGATGTAGCTCTTATTCTTGCCTCTAGTAAGACCTATTTTCTCCTATTGGGTTAACATGTCCAGTCCTGATATGAAAGTATATGGCTATTCTTATTGGATTTTGTTATGCCAAGTTAAGTCACTATTTTTCGTGACCTGCTCTTTTCTGAAGAAAACATTGGGGTAGAGGAGAGGTGTGTGTTGCTGTACCCTTGTGACGAGATCCCCAAACAAGACTACCATAGAGACAGTATTTGATGCAAACATAAAGAAGTTAATTGAGGGAAACAGATCTGGATCTGGGCAGCAACCCAGTTCTCAGGAAACGGAAAGCAGTGTTGAGTATTTACAGGTTAATGTTTCTATAGGGAAAAACCACAAGTGGGTCACAGCCTTATCAGAGGGTCTTTGGGTAGCTGACATTTATCAGGAATAGTTATGGCAAGGAGAAATACAGAATTTAAGAGTAAAGTAGCCACAAATATATCAGGCATGGCTGAGGCACGTGATTAGTAGCTGCCTTAAGCTGTGTGTTTATACTGGCTGTCATCAATCATACCCTCATCAGTCATACCCATGGTGGAGTTCAACTTGTTTTGGGAACTTGGGGGAACTTATGATGATGGAGAGGGCATAAGTGGGGTGGTCTTAGTCTTGTGCACATTTGATCCTCTCGGTGTATGTGGTAGAGGGTGCAGTTGGAGGAGGGAAAGTGTGGTTGGGATGTATGGTATGAGAGAAGAATCAAAAAGAGTGCTCTTTTAATGACTGTGGTTTCAAGTGTTGAAAAAATGACTCAGTGGTTAAGATCATCCTCTATTTTTCAGAGAATCTGAGTTCAGTTCACAGGGTCCTTATGGCAGCTCAGTGACTTCAGTAGCAGAGAACCCAACACTCTCTTCTTATCTTCACCTGTATCAGACAAGCTCATCGTGGCACACATATGACCACACCTCAGACAAATACAAATAATAAAAACTAGCTATTTTAAGTAGTCTTAAGAGTGATCACCTAAAGAAAATTCTTCTTGGGAGCTGATTAATAATAGTGACAGCCGATATGTTCCAAATTAATAGCCGAAAAGTAGTAATAGAGTAAGATTTCAAGATGCATTTAAATAAGATTTAGAATCAGAGTGAAAATGATGATGATCATTATAATATGGAAAGAAGTATAATGTTCAAGTAACATATAGACTGAAGTGCTTGTATTTATATAGTGAGGATGTATAAGTATGTGCATACATATATATGTATAAAAAGAGGCTGTGAATTTCAGAGATTATTGGGGACAGTCTTGTAGAGCTATGGGCCATTCATTCAACTAAAACTACAGTATATATGGTGATGAAGCTGTGAGTAAAACATACAGATCAAGTAGACCGACCTATTTGACCAACAACTTAACTGGATTAAGAGAGGTCTAGGAATAGTTAGGCATGCCTCTGGGAGTGCATTTCCATAGATGACTCACACAAGCAACATGAACAGAAGGGAGAGAAGAGACCTCTCTGAAAATGAGAAGCACAAACCAGTTGTACCAGTTATATAATGATGATAAGAATTCTTAATAAGATAACTGGTGTTGTACCAGTTGGAAAATAATTGGAAGAGAGGAAGGCAGCATGAAACTTTTAGCTCTTTTCCCTTATGATTATGTTTATTGCTGCTATTAGCTTCTGTACATTTTCAGAACCAGCTCCTTAGAACTTCGGCATAGTGCTAGTTGATGTGGGATTCCCCTCTGTATGCTGTGAATACCATTGGTTAATAAAGAAGCTGCTTTAGGCCTATTGCAGAGCAGAATAGGGCATGGAGGGCATTCCAAGAAGATAGAGGAGAGAGTAGGTGGACTCATAGAAAATCCATGTAGCCACTAAGAAGACAGGCACCAGACACCAGATGGAATCTTACCAGTATGCCACAATCATGTGGCAATACACAAATTAATTAAAAAAGGGTTAATTTAAGATGGAAGAGCAAGCAAAAATAAGCTTAATCTATTGGCCATACTGTATTGCAAATGATATAGTTTCTGTGTGATTATTTCATGTCTGGGTGGCAGGGAAACAAATGAAAAGCCTCCGCCTACAGCTAGTACCTCTTCAGGGAGCATCCAGGCCCTCTGCAAGATTGTGACTACTGAGACATTCCGATTCTTGAAATGAGTACTAGTTTTTGTTTATGATTTTAATTCTCCAACACACAAATGGTGTTTGTTGAGATATATAGATAGCTTAATAAATCCTCCCATCACATTTATTAATTTCAACCCTCAATAAAATCTATCTACTGCATATATTTCTGTATGCACATGACACATAAATAATATTAAAAAATGAATATTGAATCAGGGTCTTATTGGTTGTTGATAGAAGAACATAAAAATTGTGTTACTCTTTTATTGAGAGTTGTCACAGAAGGACTCTGGATTAAGCCTTTAATATTTCTGTACATAATCATAATATTAACACTATCTTGAAGATACTTGATGGATTTTTGAAAGTTAAACTTTATAGTGTTTAACCATGCATTAATTGTTACAAAGTTTTTAGATACTCATCTTAAAAAATAGTATCCAATTTTCTAGAAGTGGAAATAATATATATGAACTTAAGTTGGCAAGAAGTATTCTAGATCCTAGAGGCATATATGTAATCATGTGGATTGACAGAGCCATATTTCATAAATACATTTTTTGGGCATCTAGGTAATAAACAAATAAATGCAACATGAAATGCAAAGGAAAGGCAGAGGATATGTTGACTCTCACAATCACACAGCATATAGCTATATATGTAGCTCAAATTTTAAAGTCTGAATAAGTTGCAAAAATAAGATATAGATTTGAGATAGATTTTAAGCTAGTAATTGAAGTTATTATCCAGCTCTGATTTATGCTATTGTTGAGTGCAGATAGTAAAGGAGTTCAGCATTCCTACTTGGATGATGGGATTATCATCATGGTAGAGAATTTGCCTGAGTTTATATTAGTGGGTAGAAAAAGATAGGAAAGATGAATGAGTTTGGGACTTACTGTCCTGATGTGGGATTCCTTTCTGTATATGTGTTGCATTTATTGGTTAATGAATAAATGAGCTGTTTTGACCTGTGATAGGGCAGAGTAGAGCTAGTTGGGAAAACTAAACTGAATGCTGGGAGAAAGTTGGTGGGGCCAGTGAGACCCCATGCAGCCACTGCAGTCGACAGATGTCAGACACCAGATGGAATCTTACCAGTAGGTTATAACTGTGTGGTGATATACAGATTAATGGAATTGGGTTAGTTTAAGATACAATAGCTAACTAGCAATATATCTAAGTGACGGGCCAAGCAGTGTTTTAATTAATACAGATTTCTTTGTGTTTATTTCGGGAGTCTGAGTGGCTGGGAAATGAACCTCCAAAATTTTGATGCCAACATGGCTAACTAAATCCACTTAAAACCTGAGAGAGTTTGGGAAGGAATTCTAGACACATACAAAAGCAGAATATAATGCAGCTTCTTGCTCTGTTTGCTAGCAGCAAGCAAAGATGCAACTCCTTTAAAGAGGTCTTCTTAATTCAGCATTAGCAGCAAAAACAAAAAAGCAAAACAAAAAGTGCTCAGCATCTTTAAAAATGGTGGCTTCCTTGTTTACCAATCCAAATGGCTCTCATTCTTTGAGGAGGTCCAGGTATGGAGCATTTAAGTGGGGTTTGCGAGTAGAGTGCTATGACTTGCTTCATGGCAGCATAGACCTTCTGTGTGCCTGAACATGGGTTTGAGCATGGCTCTCAAAGGCAGGGAACAAGCCTCCACCATGTTAGACTGGGCAGTTCCAACAGGCAGGGCCATGGAGTTAGTCCTAGCCAGGCCTTCTTATCATTTAAAAGAAAAAAAATAGTGTTCCTATTCAAAAAATAATTACAGATACACAATAAAGACAGATTCTGATGAAGAAGAATGGGTCACAGTGTTGGAAAATTATAGGCTTCAGAGGGAGAAGAAAAATAATATTGACAGTTATAAAAAGAAAAAAATGGTTTTAAAAAAGTAATGTCTTTAAAGAGACAGAGTACAGATAGTTATAGATTAAAGGAATAAGGGAAAATAAGCTACATCAAGATGGAAAATACACAGATAATCTGGATTATGTATATTATTGTGTTTTTAAAAAATTTTTTGAGTATGAATGAGCTAAGGACAGAAAGACATTTCATTCGATGGGCAGCTAAATAAAACCAACATATATATATATATATCTTGATTTCATAATTTGGGTCTAAGTATATGTTGCTTTGGAAAAGAGGTTCTGTTTTTATTTCCACAGAGAACCTGTGGATTCCCTCTGGACTACTTTGATTTGATGAACCAAGAATCCCCTGAGAGGTCTCTATGAATCCCCAAAAGAAAATACTTTGCTACCCAAAAATCAGGAAACACTTTGGTGAGAACTACACCCAAATTCCCAATTATTGTTTATAACAGCTTGTTTGCATTTAAAGAGGGATATGCTATATATATGAATACTTTGCATTGGAATGGATATTGGTTTATTGATAAAATTTAAGGTCAGTTTTGTTATATGTATATGTATTCTCTTAATTAAGGTATTATGTTTGTACAGCTTATTTAAAAATATAATATATAATTAAGAAATATAGGTTAATAGTCATCTATAATAGTTATGCTGATGTCATATTAGTTAGGATATATATATATATCCTCTCATATATATATACATATATATGTATATATGTATATATATATATATATGAGAGAGAGAGAGAAAGAGATTTCAGTTAGATAGATAATTTTCAAATCTTTCAAAGACATATGGAATATGGCATTTAAAGTGTTTTAAGAACTTAGAACTTTTCATGACTTTGAGACACATTTGCTCCTGGCAGCATCAATCTATTCAAGAGGATACTGGGCATCCCACCCAGTTCTGGAGCCTTTCAGTCCCAGAGAAAAACACAGAGGTCTACGTTAATCATAAACTGGTTGACCTAGTAGCTCAGGCTTCTTATTAACTTGTATAACTTATATTAGCCCATTATTTTATTCTTGTCTGTGTTAGCCATGTGGCTTGTTACCTCTTTCAGCTAGGCAATCACTTCTTTCTTGCTCTGTGTCTGGCTTCCTCTGCATCTGTGTGATTACTGTAGACTGAGTCCTCTTCCAAGAATTCTCCTCTTCTCATTGCCCCACCTCTACTTCCTGCCTGGTCGCCCTGCCTATACTTCCTTCCTGGCTACTGGCCAACCAGCATTTTATTAAACAAGTGTAAGATACAAATGTTTACAGGGTAAAACCATTGTCCCACAGCAGAGACAGTCCTTCAGGGTTCCTGCTTCATGAAAATGTCTTCCAGACATTCTGCATGACACAGAAGAAAGTGACTGACAAGCTGCCAATATAGACAGAACTGTCTTTGAAATTTCCTGCTTCATGGAAAAGTCTGTCAGATACTATGGGCCTGTAGGCTGAAGACTGGATGCTTTAATGTTACAGAGAAACTTTGAGTGACTGTCCAAGCAGCAAGATGTCTCTGTCAATTCTAGAGTATTGAAAGTTGCTTACAATGAATGAACAGCCCCCCATAACACTGTCCCATGTGATTTTCATATATATTCTAATTTGTACCTCAGTGATACAGAAACTCAATAGTCAACACAGCAAATGACGTGAAAGTTCACAGGGAGACACAATATTGAAAATAAAACCCCAAAATGAGAGGCAATGTTGACATATACACCAATATGCAATGGATTATTAAAATAATAGTTACCAATCTGATTGCAGTATCATCTTCTTTTCATTAAGAAATTTTGTTAACAATATTATTTCTGTCATTTTAGACATCACTGAAAGATTTTTCAAATAATATAAAATAGGGATTTCATCTGAACACGAGGCTTTATATCTTTTCACAATGACCAAAATCAAAAATCATTTTGAGTAGTATCATGTTCTAGCATCTAAACTCTATATGCTCAATCACTTCTTATGTTCAAGACTCTGAACACACATTTTTTAAAAATTATAAATATGTGAATACCACAAAGATTTGTTCTGAGAGGTACTGGTATAATTATGTAAAGTATCCATTTGAGGTTTTGGCGAATGTTATATTTTTTAAAAATCTCAAGGATGACTATTAAAACTATCATCATTTTCCTCAGCCTTATAATAGGTTTTATTGCCATTATTATCATCATTAGCATTATTATTAAAAATACAACTTGGAATCCTTAAGCCTTAAGATTTTTTTTTTATTTTATATACTTCTTGGTTATTGGAATGTAGGTTCAAAGATAGCATAAATGAGAATTGTAGAAGTGTTACATAGGAAAGCATCATTGTATATAAAATACACAAAGTGAAGCTAGAAATCTTATACACAGGCAAAACAAATAGCCATTTCTAATATGACAACAATTGAATTCAGGAGTCTACCATATTTCCCTGTTAAGAATTTTCTTGATGGCTGACTTGACATCCTTATTTCCCAGGCTGTAGATCAATGGGTTCAGCATGGGAACAACAGTAGTATAAAACACGGATGACACTTTCCCTTGGTCCATGGAGCTGACTGATGATGGTTGTAAGTACATGAATTCAGTAGGACCAAAGTAGAACAATTGTGATCCTGGTAAGATACATTTGCCATTGGTTTTGTCATTATTAATGATAGATTATGAAGCAAATTTTTTTGTTTAGCGCATAAAACTGTGTTTAGTCATTCATCTAAAGTTTGTACTTCATCTTTCTCTGTTCACATGTTCTCCTCCCTCATTGTGTGGTCCCTAAGTATGGAGAGTTTTCACTAAAGCTGTTGAATTTATCCTGTACAAATGATAATTATGTTTCATAAATAAAAATAAAAAACAATTTACCATAGTTATATATATTTAGAGAATATCTAAGACTACTCAGAGATTGAGTAATCTTGATTAACCATTTCCCAAGAACTTATATTTCAATTGTCATGAAAAATATCTAATATAAATTTACACATCATATAGAATTTATTACAAAATTTTCAGAAAATTGTAATAAATACTTCTATGATGATAATGATAAAACAATATTGTTTGGCTGTGAATGGGGACTGATAAAATTTTGATAAATATTAGCAGAAAGCATTTTATATGTATAAAGTCCCTAATCACTGAAATGTTTTAATCTCTAGGAAGAGAGGAAGGTAGTTTATGGAATGCCTAGAATGACTGAGCAGGGCTACAGGAGCACAACTGTTCTGGTGCTTAGTCTAGAAAGAGGACTCTGAAGGATTTTCAAAGGAACTGTAAATTTGGAAGGATAAGAAGAAATGAGCTGTGTTCATGAAATATTAATTTTATATGAAACACATCAAAACACACTAAAACTTTGAAATGATTTATTAAAAGGTGCAATAAAAAAATGAGGTGATGTCCCCAGTTAGTTCCTTGGGCAGCTGAGGATAGGGAACCTGAAATGACTCTATCCTATAGCAATACTGATGAATATGCATATCACCATAGAATCTTCATCTGGTGATGGATGGAGATAGAGACAGAGACCCACACTGCAGCACTGGTCTGAGCTCCCAAAGTCCCAATGAGGAGCAGAAGGAGGGAGAACATGAGCAAGGAAGTCAAGACCACAAGAGGTGCACCCACCCACTGAGACAGTGGGGCTGATCTATTCGGAGCTCACCAAGGCCAGCAGGACTGTGACTGAAAAAGCATGGGATAAAACTGGACTCTCTGAGCATGGCAAACAATGAGGGCTGATGAGAAGCCAAGGACAATGGCTCAGGGTTTTGATCCTACTACATGTTCTGGCTTTGTGGGAGCCTAGCCAGTTTGGATGTTCACCTCCCTAGACATGGACGGAGGGGGGGGGGGACCTTGGAATTTCCACAGGGCAGGGAACCCTGACTGCTCTTTGGACTGGAGAGGGAGGGGGAGAGGAGTGGGGGGAGGAGGAGAAGGGTGAAAGGAGGGGGAGGGAAATGGGAGGCTGGGGGGAGGCGGAAACTTTTTTTCTTTTCTTTTTCCTTTTCTCAATAAAAAAAAAAGAAAAATGAGCAAAGTAATAAGAACTTGTCGTGAATACACACCAAAAAGTTGTTTACTGTGTTACAGTTTATGACAGGGTTTGCACACTGAATATATTTGTGAAACCTGAAGAATTGTTTGAAAGTAGCTTACCCATAGAATCTATATCACAATAAAAATAAGAGTTGCTGGGATATTTTGTAAATCACCTTACATGAAATAACTATAGCCACTGAAATATATTGTGTAACAACAAAATTCGATTCAAGCATGAAAAATGCCTGGGAGAAAGCTTTCCAAACACACAAGTAATATTTTTGGCTAGCATTTGGAAATTTCTGTAATGCCTGAAAAGTAGAGTTCATGGTGGTTGTCCCATATTCTGAGGTTGAGAGATACTAGTTGCTCACCTTTCTACTTGGAGACTTCCATCCCAGTGACATTTAGACTAAGTTTTCTTAAATGAAACACCTTTTCATGTCATTAGTGTAATTCGAAATAAAATCTGCCTCATTGTTATTTGGGGGATCAGAACATAAATCATATGTCCTGAGTAGTCCACAGTCACATTATAAATCCAGAGTCACAAGTCCCTGTTATCCTCCTAAGGCACTTACAGAAATGATGATATTTTCACAGAGATTTTAGATACATAGGAGATGTCATAAAAGTTTATAGAAGGAAACTCTTCAAGAATTTACTTCTACTGGGAATAAGATGCTCAGAGGAAAATCAATTAAGATTTCCTGTATAATGCTCTGTTTGATACTTTTTTCTTGCCTCCCTTGAGTATAATTCTCTGTGTTTGGAAATAGTATCGACCTTTGCATTTGGGGCTAGAAACTGAGGTATAATGATATGGATGTAAGGTGCCTCCCTGGCAATATCCCATCTTAAAATAGTCTCTAAAATATATGAGGACATTTTCACTATTTTTTAATCTTTTTAATTAACGTTTGGGGAATAATAATGATTTGTTATTATAATCAAAAGTTGTTTTTATGTTTCATTATTGTTTCAAGGGTAATACATAGTTTCCTGGAAGAGTTGGAGAAAATCTAGTTGGTTTTAGGATCTTTGACAATTAATAGAGATTGCAGGAGTATGAACTAATAAATACTGGTCTATTTAAAATATATGTTTGTAGAATGATTTTTCATAAGAGTACAGGAGGATAATTCTAGTAGCACTATATGCAAACAGGAGGAATGAATCCATAAAATTATAAGAAATGGGCAATGGTAATTGCCTTTTATTTTATGTATAAGTTACAGATAATATGTGGAAACTTCTAAACTAACACATCTGGTAGTAATCTAGATACTAATGTATTATATTAATGATTTTTGGCTTACAACAGACACTTGCATGTGCATTGTATAATGATAATTATATATGTATCTCTATAAAAGCTTTGTTTATTGGTTGCTTTTAACTGATCTGACTAGTATGAAAGGTATTACATCTCTCCATCACTTTCAAGGTATAACACAGAATTAAATACTGAATAATCAGTAATTCCAACTCAGAGTCTGAGGGGAAGAGGAGTTTATTATTCACAGGGTAGATATCAGGCATTTTAACAAATCTTACTGTATTAAAATTGGTCAGAGCCTGGACCATGACAACCACAATAAGCCATTTTCAGACATTTATTCTTGATAAACCAAGTAAACAAAGAAGAAATGAGAAGTAGAAAAGGCAAAATATACTGAGTAAATTGGGAACATGGGGACCTTGGGAGAGGATAGGAGGGGACTGGAGAGGTAGGTATGAGAGCATAGAAAAATATATAGCCCAATAAAAACAATAAAAAAGTATATGTTTTGGAACCCAGTTAGGAATTCTACTCTGATGAGGATGAAACTGTATTGTACTTTATATCTGTATGGGAGATGTTAGGTTGAAATACATTAACTTTGTATGTTCTGTTCTCAAATAGTGGCTCATGATATATCATTCTTCTGAATCACATGGCCATTAGCCAGAAATAAATTAAAAGAACCAGAGATAGTTCCTGAATTGAGAAGCATTGCCTGAGAATGTAAGCCACACCTCATATTCTTGATGTATATTTTTCTCTCTATGCAGTAGTTCTCTTTGAGGGTATTTAGCATCTCTTGTTTGTGGCAGAATTCTAATACTTAAATATTTTATAGCTATTAGCTTTTAAATATACCATGGATAGTTCAAACATGTATTTTATCATAAAATTGTATATTTAAGGCATAAATAAATACTTGGTAACAAAATGAATAGTTTTATCCTATTCAGTCCCAATGAATATGAAAAAAGCTAGATGTGATTTTGTGCCTATAGCAAGAAAGTTAGAAAGTACATATACATGAACCTTGCAAGCAGATCCAAGAGGCAAAATGAAGCATTCATATTTACACAGTTTTTACACTAACATACACACATATCACATAGGATATATGTGCATATATGAGTTGGTAAACATATGTGGTAACTTTCTATAGTAAGAAAATCAGGGGCTGGAGGGATGGCTCAGCAGTTAAGAGCACTGACTGCTCTTCCAGAGGACCAGAGTTCAATTCCCAGCACCCACATGGCAGCTCAGAACTGTCTGAAAAAGCAGTTCCACGAGATCTGACACCTTCACACCAATGAACGTAGTTAAATAAATCATTAAAAAAATAAATAAATAAAATTAAAAAAAAGAAAATCAGTTGTGAAGATATGTCTATAAATGAAAAGTTACTTTATTCTGAAGATTATTTCTACAGGACATGGTAAACTGATATAGCATTGACACCCCCATGTTCTGTGTTTTAAGCAGATCACAAACTTAGCAATATTTTGCACCTGTAATCAGACAGATAATGCTTCAGATGCTGTATAAACAGGTTCAAAAGTTCATGCAGGGTAAATCTGTTGCCAGGACTCTTCACGGAATAAGAGATTGGACAGATAAACCCTTACTTAAGGATGTCTAGGCTTGTTTCTATGTTTCTTTTGTTGAATATTTTTACTAATTATTTGAAAATTTTAAGCAATGTGTTTTGATCACTGTCCTCCCATTATCTTTTCCCAGATAATCCTCCCCACTCTTTACTAACACAACTTGGTGTCCTCATTGAAAAACAAAACAAAGTATGGAATTCCAATTGTACTGCCTATATAGTTTTAGGTTTGTGGCCATTCACTGGAACATGTTAGACATACTGGGACCACAGTCTCAAGGAAAACTAGCTCTCCCACTCCCAGCAGCTATCAATAACCAATAGCTCCCGAGGCAGTGATGGGACTTGGCACGACATGTACTCTTCATGTTGTGGTTTGTCTTGTTGAGCTTGTGCAGGTATTTTGCCTTATGTCACATTGGCTGAGTCCATGCGTGCAGCTGTCCTATTGTGTCTAGCAACGACTATAGTCCTTATGTTACTCCACCTGTTCTTATGCAATGCTTCTCAGGGAGAGGCAGGCATGATAGGAGGAGGAACTTCTCAAGGCATAGAGACAAAACACGGTGTTTATACACACACACACACACACACACACACACACACACACACATATATATATATATATATATATGAAGAAAGAGAATAATGGAACAAAATCATTTTAATAGGTTGGGAGACAGGAGTTTATGAAAAAGGAGGGAATATAGAAAGAGATAAGGCCAAAGACTTTCTGAACAGAGTAATTTGAAAAACCTCTACTGCAGAAGATCCCTAAAGTGTAAGCATATACATATAAGCTTATTTTCTTTACACAACTTTTTCAAGGCATTAATTCCCAGAGAAATCAGAAAAAAAGAAACAATGTTTTTATCTGAAATGGGACAAAAAATAAAAAAGGAAATAACTGGCTTACAGGAATTGAGAAGTTGTCCTTGAAAGAGATGAGAAAATGCAAGACATTTTGAGAAGGATAAAAATGTTCATGAGAATTTCTCTTCATACAACTTCTTTAGAGCAAGTTTGACATCCTTATTTCTCAGGCTGTAGATCACAGGGTTCATCATGGGAACAATACTAGTATAAAAGACAGAGGATACTTTCCCTTGGTCCATGGAGCTGACTGATGATGGCTGTAAGTACATGAATGCAAGGGAACCAAAGAAGACAGCGACAGCTGATATGTGTGAGCTGCAGGTGCTGAAGGCTTTGGACCTGCCTTGTGTGGATTTAATACGAAGAATGCTAGCAATGATGAAGATGTAAGAGGTCAGGATAGTCAGAGTTGGAACAAAGATGTTAAAAACACTGAAACAAATGACAACTACTTCATTAATAAAAGTATCAGAACAAGAGAGCTCCAGGAGTGGATAAAGATCACAGAAGTAATGGTTTATTACATTGGCTTCACAGAAATGCACTCTTAGCATGCAGACTGTGTGAGTTGTGGCACCGATCAAACCCATACTATACACCCAAAATATCATCCATGAACAGACTTGATAGGACATTGTAACATTGTAAAGCAATGGATTACAGATGGCAACATAGCGGTCATATGCCATTGCAGCCAACATGTGACACTCTGCAATAACAAATACAACGAAGGAGTAGAGCTGAGTCATGCATTCAGGGTAGGAGATGATGTTCTTCACTGTTACAAAGTTCACCAGCATTTTGAGGGTAACAACAGTAGAATGGCAGAAGTCAATGAAAGACAGACTGCTGAGGAAGAAGTACATGGGGGTGTGCAAGTGAGAACTGAATTGTATGAGGGTGATCATGCCCAGATTCCCCACCACTGTGACCACATAGATTCCTAGAAAGAGGAGAAAGAGGGGCAGCTGGAACTCTGGTTTGTCTGTTAACCCAGCAAGAATGAAGTCAGTCACTCTGGAAAGATTTGCTTGTAACATTTTCTTCTGGGCATTCTATGTAGAAAGAGAAGGAAAAATAAGCTAAGTATCTATTATATTATCACAAAATGATGCATGAAAAAAAGTTCAAGTTTACATTTTGCCAAGCATCTTCAATTTTTGGACAACTACTTCTACGTGTTAACCATTAGGACTTAGCAACAAATGGCACTTGCAATTAAATATAAGATGCCTCTGTCCCTGTTTGTGCCTTCTTCCATGAAAATGGTAGTATTCAGTCCATGGATAACCAAGGAGAGATCTGATGCATTCATTGGAGTTTGCTAAAAACTTTTCTTGATTTATTTGCATATCTCTCTATGACCCTACAGAGAAAAACTTTTTTTTATGTTACATTAATAGAAGCATCCACACAAAGAGAAAAAACCACCAGGTACATACACAACCCTTGTCACAAAAAAAAAAAGATGGTGACCTAAAGGCTTTCTCTATAAGGTTATGAACAGTGTAAGTTTTACTCTCTTTCTCCCTTCCTCTCTCCATCCCTCCCTCCCTTCCTCCCTTCTTTCCTCTATCCCTCTGCCCTCTCTCTCTTTAACCAACATTGTAGTTGAAGTTAAATTTAAAACAATCAGGCAAGAACACAAAAACAGAAAGCATCTGAATTGGAAAACAAATAATAAAACTACCTTTATGTGTATATGAATTAATTTTGTATAGATAAAATTCTAAGAAATCTGTGAGAAAGAAGCATAGCAGTTTATTTTACAGGTCATAATGGAAGTGAGATCTGAGATCATCACAAAAATTCAGCCCTCAGAAAAATCCATTGAAAATAGCACGAATTTCAAAACACTTAGAACAAGCTAAAGACATATAAGGTATTGCACTTTTAACCTTGTCAAAAGGATAAATCAATACATACATGGAGAGACATCCCATCTTCATGAATCACAAGACTGAACATTGTGAAATGGCAATACTTTCTGAATTAATCTAAAGATTCAGTGTAATCCTAAAGAAAATACAAGATATTTCTATTAGCAATAATGACACGCTGATCATATAAATTCTCCATTAAATATAAGGGTCTGCGAATAATCAGAGCAAAACAAAGGAGAAGAATAAACGTTGAAGTTTCAAGTGTTTCCAGTTGAAAGTATACTGCAGCCATTTATCATGCTAAGTACAGCTGTGCCAAGAGATATAAGGAAATTGGCAATATGCAATGAAAAGACCTCTAAAGATTATTATAGTTACATATTTAATATTAATTCAGTGTAGGTTCAATGGTTTTGTAATACATGGGCAATTAGATAAAGTAGCATATTTAATAATAAATATGCAACTTTTTATTATGAAAAAGTTAATGAAAAATAGATTCTATTTGTAAATATTTTATCTAAAAATAACATTTTAAACAATTGCCATTCTAGAATTGTATGACCATAAAACTGGCGTCAGATTCTTGGATAAGATGTTACTATCAGAGGCTACAGCAATTTATAAATAAACAAGCAAAAAGACAAATATAAAATAATTAGATATAATTAAAAATAGAAAAATTGTCACTTTAAGGATACCGTAGATAGATGAAAAATTGCATACAATGGGAAACACATCTCAAGGTAGAACTTTGTTAGACAGAAAGAACTTTTATATCAGAATGTCAGAGAGAACAAATAATCCAGTAACACAATATCAGATGATTTGAATTATGATCTTTCTAATGGAGATAGATAAATCCCCAATAAACTCTTGAAAATATATATATCACAACTAATCATTAAGGACTTTTTTTTTCTTTTTAGTTTTTCCAGACAGGGTTTCTCTGTGTAACAACCCTAGTTGTCTTGGAATTAGCTTTTGTAGCACAGACTGGCCTCAAACTCACAGAGATCTTCCAACCTCTGCCTTGCAAGTGATGGGATTAAAGGCGTGTGCCACCCGCACTTGAGTTTCATTAAGGACATTTTAATAGAATCATCAGAGAGACAAAATTCCACATTCATTAAAGGAGTTAAGATAAAATTGTAAGTGCTCAAAAAGATGGGAAGAATCACAGCCTCATATTCCTGGTGAGCTTATAAAATGGTACAGAAATTTCAGAAAAAGTTTGAGAACGCTTCAAAATGTAAAGTATAGAGTTACGACCAACCCAAACAATTTCATTACTTGACACACATCTATATGAATTAAAAAAACACCGATATAAAAAGTCATACCAAAGTGTCTGGAGGAACATTACTTAATAGACAACAATATATGGAAGGTCTTATTGTCAATACTTATTTTGTTCTGACTCTCCTGCCTATCTCCTACAGAGAAAAATCATCGTCATAAATGATTCACGCTGTACTTTTATATAAAAGCTTAAGAACTTCTAGTTAACATTCAAGTTAACTGGTCTTGTTAACTTGAAATCAAACTCAGAAGTGATAGCATATAATTTTATATGAAGTCTGTTTTGTTTTAACAAGTTTTCTAGTTTTGTCTCTATTCAATATAAGGATGACTGCCTAAACCTGAGCTGAACAAGACAAACAATAGACGTGCTAATGTGGAGGGAGCAATGACCATGAGGCTTTGACACTATGCAAAGAACTACTATGGACACCCAAAGAATGCTAGGGTGGGAGAACTTACTTTCTCCATTGAAGAACACATTGACTGGTATGATGGTATTATAAAATTATATAAATATATATAAATTATAAATATATATTTATATATAAATTTATATATAAATATATAAATTATATTATAAATATATAAATGATATAATTATAAAATTATAAAACTTTATAATTATAAAATAATATGTTTATATCATAAAATTATTACATTGCAAAACATTTAATTATGAAATGCATGGGTTCCAGAAGTATAAAAATATATAATTAGGAATGTATTATAGTTATAAGGCTATATAATTATAAATATTATATATATTATAGTCTCAAAAATAAAAAGTAAAAAAAAGATAATGAACTTTAATGTAGAATCATTATTCCATGTCTTCTGAAATTCCAGTGTTGGAAATTACCCCCAAGGATTAAAGTTGGATTTCAAAAACATCAGAAACTGCTGAAAGCCTACAAACATTTGGAAATTTAAAGAAAAAAAACTCTACTAAATCACCACTGGAGCAAGGAAAAAATAATGAAATTAAAAACTTTCTATAGTTCAATGAAAATGAATGCACAGCATACCCAGACTTATGGGACCCAATGAAAGATGTCCTAATAGTAAAGTACATAGAGCTACTGCCTACAGAAAGAATCTGGAGAGCCCTCATACTAGTGAATTAATAGCACACCTGAAAGATCAGGAGAAAGAAGCAAACACAACAAAGAGGAGTAGAAGGCAGGAAATAATCAACCTGAGAACTAAAATGAATAAAATAAAAACAAATAAAACAACACAAAGAATCAATGAAACAAAGAGTTGGTTCTATGAGAAAATCAGCAAGATTGACAACCCCTTAGCCAAACCAACTAAAAGGCAGAAAGAGAATGACAAAATCAACAAAATCAGAATTGAAAAGGGGGACAAAACAACAGACACTGAGGATATTCAGGGAACTGTTAGGTCATACTTAAAAAAAAAACTATATTCCATAAAATTGGAAAAATTCATCAATTAAAAATTGGGTTGTGGGAGCTGGGCGGTGGTGGCGCATGCCTTAAATCCCAGCACTAGGGAGGCAGAAGCAGGCGGATCTCTGGGAGTTCGAGGCCAGCCTGGTCTACAAGAGCTAGTTCCGGGACGGGCACCAAAACCACAGAGAAACCCTGTCTCGGAAAAAAAAAAAATGATTGGGTTGTGGAAACTTTGAAAGACAAGAGTTTTAGATCAATCGATTAATAATGTCATGTAAGCGAGCTTGCTTTTATCTGTGCTAAAATTCTATGATCTATAGCAATTTTGGGGAGGAAAGAGTTTTTTTCAGCTTATATTTCTAGGCCATAGTCCCCTATTGAGGAAATTAGGGCAGCAACTCAAGCAGGAATTGAAGCAAAAACTATGGAAGAATGCTGTACATTGGCTTGTTTTCTGATTAATGTTTAAACAACTTTCTTATATAACTCTGGGCTCCTTCCTAGTGGTTGTGCTCTTCAAGGTGGACTGGATTTAATTCTCTAGCAAAGAATCTCTCATACCTTGTGACAGGTCAATTTGTCCATGACATGAAATCTTTTCAGGTGACTTTAGATTGTGTTAAATTGATCATAAAAATTAATGAGATACTCCACTTGTAACCAAACACACCGCAACTAAACCGTAATCTTTCTTTTCTTGGTTCTCAAAATCTCAATTTAATATCATAAGACAAAAATACCATAAAATTTAAAAGTCTCCCAGTATTTAAAAAATGTTTAACACTTAAATGTTTCTTTAGAATTTCAAAGTTTCCTAACTGTAGGATCCTGAAAAATTCAAAACAAATAAGTATTTTCTAATTCTAAAAGTGAAGAACCAGGGCATAGGAAAAACATCATACTTCAGCAAACGCACGCTCCTGCAGTGTGAATAAAAATCTTCTGACTCGGGATGGAGAGATGGCTCAGTGGTTAAGAGCACTGGCTGTTCTTCCAGAGGTCCTGAGTTCAATTACCAGCAACCACATGGTGGCTCACAATCATCTGTAATGAGATCTGGCGCCCTCTTCTGGTGTGTGCGCAAACATGGAGGCAGAATGTTGTATACATAATAAATAAATCTTTAAAAAAAATCTTCTGGCTCAATATTTAACGCCTGGAACTCATTCGTATTAATCCAGGCATCAAATGCTTGTACAATCTCAGCTCTTTAGTTCTGCATCCATATTACATACAGGTTTGAGAGATGTCAATCCAGGAATTTGAGAATGAACTAAAACAGACTTCTAATGCAATTTTTAAAATCTTGATGTATTTATTTTAAAATTATTTCATTATTTATTGATATTATCATATACTACTTTATTTCTTCCTTCTCATTCCTTCCTCTAAATCCACCAGTAAAACCCTCATTGCTCTCTTTCAAATCCATGGCCTCTTTTTCCATTCATGTATAAATACATACATATATATTAGTCTATTTTTAGTAATTTTAGAGATGAATATGCTATAAGCCTAATATCAAAATGTAAGGAGATTTTTTTTTCTTTAGGCTTTGAGTACTAATATCATGTCCTATATATGGGTAACAAATTATGTATAGCATTTTATAGTTCAATTCATTTGTTATTACCAATGATTTATACCCAGTGAACAAGCCCACTTTTTCTCTCTCAGCTTCTGTTCTCTGGCCATTATTATTTCTATGGGTTTGTCCATTAGAGTTACCAAATATAAATAGAACCACTTAGTAATCTCTTCTTTTGTGACTGGCTTATCTCACTTAACATAGTGTTTTCCATGTTCACTCAAAGTTTGCAAAACTAAAAGGAATGAAGTGATGGGTAGAACAATTGCTAATCTGGAAAAATACATTTAGAACTTTAGTTTTGTCATCATTATTTGATAGATTATGAAACCAGTTTTTAGTTTAGCACATAAAACTGATGAAAAAAAAAAACTGTGTTTAGTTACTCATCTAAAACTTGTACTTCATCTTTCTCTGTTCATATTTGTTCTTTTTCCACGTTGCATGGTCCCTAAGTTATCTTCAGATTTTTTGCTAAAGCTGTTGAATTTATCTTGTACAAATGATAATTATGCTTCATATATGCAAATAAAAAGACATTGATCTATAGTTATATACGTTTAGAGAATATGTAAGACTGCTCAGAGATTGAGTAATTTTGATCAATTATTTTCTAAGACCTTATATTTCAATTGCCATGAAAAAATACCTAATATAAATTACACATCATATAGAATTTATTACAAAATTTTCAGAAAATTATAATAAATACTTCCATGATGATAATGATTAAACAATATTGTTTGGCTGTAAATGGGGACTGATACATTTTTAATAACAATCAGCAGAAAGCATTTTATGTGTATAAAGTCCCTGTTTAATAAAATGTTTCAATATCTAAGAAGAGAGGAAGGCAATTTATACAATGCATAGAATGACTGAGCAGGGCTACAGGAGTAGAGCTGTATGGTGCTTAGTCTAGAAAGAGGGCTGTGAAGGATTTTCAAGGGAACTGTAAATTTTGAAGGGTAAGAAGAAATGAGCTGTGTTCATGAAATATTAATTTAAATATTGTTTTAAAGATTAAAAACACTAACATTTTCAAATGATTTATTTAAAGAAACAATGAAAAATGAGGAAAGTGATATAAGCTCCTCATGAATAAACACAGAGAAATTGTTTACCATAATTGTTACAGTTTATGACAGGATTTGCACACTGAATATATTTGTGAAACCTGAAGAATTGTTTGAACATAACTTACCCATAGTATCTACATGATCTATAATAAAAATAAGAGTTGCTGGTTTTTTTTGTAAATCACCTTAGATGAAATAGCTATAGCCACTGAAATACATTGTGTAACAACAAAACTCAATTCAAATATTAAAAAAATACCTGGCGAAATCTTGGTTCTAAAGACATAAGTAATATTTTGGGCTAGCATTTGGAAATTTCTATAATGCCTGAAAAGTAGAGTTTATAGTGATTGTCTGACATTCTGAGGTTGAGAAATGCTAGTTGCTCACCTTTCTACTTAAAGACTTCCATCCCAGTGACAGACCAAATTTTCTTAAAAGAAACACCCCTACAGATCATTGCTGCGTGTAATTCAAAATAAAATCTGCCTCATTCTTATTTGTGAAATCAGGACATAAATCTTATATTTTTAGTAGTTCACAGTCCTATTATAAATCCAGGGTTCCGAGTACCTGGTATCTTCCTTAGGCATTTACCGAAATGATGATATTGTCACAGAGATTTTTTGATACATAGGAGGTGTCATAATAGTTTATAGAAAGAAACTCTTCAAGGATTTTCTCCTACTGGGGAAGAGATGCTCAGGGGAAAATCAGATAAGATTTCCTGTATGATGATCTGGTTGGTAGTTTCTTTCTGCCTCCCATGAGTATAATTTTCTGTGTTTGGAAATAGTATCAACCATTTCATTTGGAACTAGAAACTTAGGTCTAATAATATGGATGTAAGGTGCCTCCATGGCAACATCCCATCTTAAAATAGTCTCTAAAATATATGAGGATGTTTTTCACTGTTTTATTTAATCTTTTTAATTAAGGTATGGGGAAATAATAATGATTTGTTATCATTAAAAAGTTGTTTCTTTATATTCCATTATTATTTCAAGGTTAATACATAGTTTCATAGAAGGGGTTGGAGATGAACATGTTGGTTTTTGGATCTTTGGCAATGAATAGAGATGGCAGGAGTATAAACAAATAAATATTTAAACTGTTTTTTAAAATATATGTTTGTAAAATGATTTTTTTCATAAGGGTACAGGTGGAAAATTCTAGTAGCAGTATAAGAAAAGAGGAGGAATTAAATAAAATTACAGGCAATGGACAATGGTGACTGCTTTTTATTTTATGTTTTCATTGAAGTCAATCAGTGGAAGCTTCTAAACTAAGCAATTTGGTAGCAATCCAGTGGAAATACATTATATTAATAATTAATGGGTTAAAACAGATACTTATATGTGCATTGTTTAATGTTAATTGTATATGTATCTTTATAAGGTCTTTGTTTATTGATAACTTTTAACTGATCTGACTAGTATGAAAGGTATCACATATCTCCATCACTTCCAAGGTATAACATAGAATTAAATACTGATTAATCAGTAATTCCAACTCAGAGTCTTAGGGGAAGAGGAGTTTGTTACTCACAGGGTGGCTACCAGGCATTTTTAACAAACATTACTGTATTAAAATTAGTCAGAGCTTGGACCAAGACAACCTCAATAAGCCACTTTCAGACATGTATTCTTAATAAACCAAGTAAACAACCAAGAAATGGTGAAAAAGCAGAAAAGAACTTGTTGTGAATGGGAGCACATTGGGAAGAGGAATAAAGAGGTCCAGTGATTCCATCTGTGCAATCCTAATATGAAAGTAAGGTTTCTATATAAGGTAAGAGATTTGCCTAACTAAACAGTCCTGGCCAGTGTTGTATACCATTTTACATTGAGTTGAAACATTCAATATGCCTCTGCCTATGAAGAATTGTTCTCTGGATTGTGACAAGCTGCGGTTTTCTCTAACAGTCTCTTTCTGTTTCAAGGAGAAGCTCTTCTGGTGAGAACTGGAAGCTATACCTATCCGTGGTTGTAAGAATATGTTTGATTCCACTCCAAATGGATCAAAGACCTCAACATGAAACCGACCACAATGAACCTCATAGAAGAGAAAGTGGGAACAGAGAAAAATTCAGAGCTCAATAAAAATCAATAAAAAGAAAAAACCTGGGTGCCACCAGAGGTAAGCCAATCAAGCAAGTGAAGGCTGTTTTGGAAAGACAGATATTGTGTTCTCTCTCTTATGTGGGTCCTAGATCTTATGTTGATCTATAAAATCATGTATGTATATATGACATGACATTAGAAGAGAATTGAAACTGCCTAGGAGAGAAAAGGGGAAGAGGAAGGGGAATGTGGGAGAATATACTTGATTCCAACATTTACCTGTGGGAAAATGTCCTTATGTACTACCCAGTACCATACGCAATGACTGTGTACAATGATTATTCAAAAAGTAAGTATAACTAAGCTGGTTTACTAAGGAGAACCCTGCCCCCAAAAGAAGAAAGTGGGAAGTACACTTGAATGCATTGGCACAGGAGATTACTTCCTATGTATAACCCCAATAGCATAGACACTGAGAGAAACAAGTAATAAATGGGACCTCCTGAAAATGTATGTAAAGCAAATGACATGGCCAAAAAGACAAAATAGCAGCCTACATAATGGGAAAAGATCTTCACCAATATCACAACTGACCAAGGGCTGATCTCCAAAATATACAAAGAACTCTACAAATTGGTCATCAAAATTACAAATAATCTAATAAAAATAGGTATAGACCTAAACACAGAACTCTCCAACAAAAATCACTAAAAGACACTTAAGGAAATGCTCAACATCCTTAACCATCAGAGAAATCCAAATCAAAACAACTCTGAGATTCCATTTTACACCTGTAAGAATAGCCAAGATCAAAAACACGGATTATCAACTTATGTTGGAGAGGATGTGAGGTAAAGAGAACACTTCTGCATTGCTGGTGGGAATGCAAGCTGGTACAGCCCCTTTGGATATCAATTTGGTGATTTCTTAGAAAATTAGAAAACAACCTACCTCAAGACTCACAAATACCACTTTTGGGTATACACCCAAAAGACGTTCAATTGTACCTCAAGGACATGTGCACAACTATGCTGATAGCAGCATTGTTTGTCATAGTTATAACCTGGAAACAACCTATTGCCCCTCAACCGAAGAGTGGATAAAGAAAATGTGCACATTTACACAATGGAGGACTACACAGAAGAAAAAATAATGACATGATACTAGTAACCCAGAATACTAGAATGCATGATACTGAGTAACCCAGACCCTGAAAGAGAAATATATCATAAGTACTCACTCATAAGTGGCTTTTAGACGAAAGCAAAAGAAAAAAAAAACAGCCTACATTTCACAATCCCAGATAATCTAAACAACAAAGAGAACCCTAAAAGAGACATTCACGGATCAAATGTACATGAGAAGTGGTAGAACAGAAAATCTTCGGAGTAAATTGAGAGCCCGTGGACCGTGGGAGAGCATAGCAGAGGAGGAGAATAGAAGATAGGGGAGCAGAGAAAAAAATATAGCTCAATAAAAACAATAAAAAAGAATATGTTTTTGAACCCAGTTAAAAATTATACTGTGTTGAGGTGAAACTGCATTGTACTTTTACATCTGTTTGGGATGTAATTCATTAACCCTGTGTGTTCTGTTTTCAGCTAGAGGCTCAAGATACATCATGCTTCTGAATCACATGGGCATTAGCTAGAAATAATTTGAAAGAACCAGAGATAGCCCTGAGTTGAGAAGCATTGCCTGACAATGGGAGACCACACTTCTGTCTTTATTTTTGATGCATATTTTTCTCTCAATGTAGTAGTTTTCCTTGAGGGTATTTATTTAACATCTCTTGTTTGTGGCAGAATTCTAATGCATAAATATTCTATTGCCTGTCAGTTTTCAAATATACCAAAGACAGATCAACCATGTATTTTCTCATAATAATTGTATATTTAATGCATAAATAAATACTTGGTGACAAAATGCATAGTTTTATTCTATTCAATCCTAATGAATATGAAAAAAGCTGGATGTAATTTTGCACCTATAACAAGAGAATTAAAAATTACATATACATAAACCTTGCAAGCAGATCGAAAAGGCAAAATGAAACATTCATATTTACACAGGCTTTACATTAGCATACACACATATAACATAGCCTATATGTGCATATATGAGTAGGTTAAACATATAGGGTAACTTTCTATAGTAAGAAAATCAGTTGTGAAGATATGTCTAGTAAGGAAAAGTTATCTAATTCTGAAGACTGCTTTCCACAGGACGTGATAAGCTGTCATAGCATAGACAAGCCTATGTTCTGGGTTTTAAGCTAATCACAATGTTCGCAATGTCTGATCTGTAACCAGAAAGATGATGTTTCAGATGCTCAATAAACAGGTTCAAATGCTTATGCAGGGTGAATCTGTTGCCATGACTCTGGGCAGAATAAGAGATGGGACTGTTATTTAAAGATGTCTAAGCTTGTTTTTTTTTTTGTTTCTTTTTGTTGAATATTTTTACTAATTATTTGAAAATTTTAAGCAATGTGTTTTGATTACTTGTGGTGAACTTTCTGACCAGCAGGAAAGAACAACCACCAGACGAGGATTCTTCTCAAATCACGCTTTATTGGAGCCTCTTCGTTGTAGGGAGAGCAGAAAGCAAGGGGCAAGGGGCTCTGAACTATGGCTGCTTATATAGGGAGTCTGCCTAGCAACTTTTTGATACTTTGATCTGGAGACCCACCGGCAGGAAAGAAAGCAGGGAAACATCCTTGTCAGTTACAGCCCAGGATGTTTCCCTGCCGGTCAGGGGAAGTGTGGGCAGCTAGATCACAACAACTCACCCTGTTTTCCGGTGGAAGAACTGCAACCCTAATATGGAGTTTATCAAGCGAGGCTGGGGCCAAATGCCATCTTGTAATGGCAGCTATTCGAATCGGCTCCCAGCAATTACTGTCCTCCCATTATCTCATCTTTTCCCTGATCATCCTCCCACACTTTACTAACACAACTTGGTGTCGTCACTGACAAACAAAACAAAATGCCGAGTTCCAATTGTACTGCCGATATAGTTTTAGATTTGTGGCCGTTCACTGGAACATGTTAGAAATACTGGGACTACAGCTGTAAGGAAAACTAGCTCTCCTTCCCCCACCAGCTATCAGTAACCAATAGCACCTGAGGCAGCGGTTGAACTCTGTGGCCACCTTTCCCCTTCATGCTGTGATTTGTCTTGTCAAGCTTCGCATGTGTTGTGCCTGATGTCACAAGTGCTGAGTTCATATGCAGCTGTTCTATTGTGTCTGACAAAAACTCTAATCCTCCACCACCACTGGCTCTTACATTCCTTCACCTGTTCTTATGCAGTGCTTCTCAGAGAGAAGCAGGCATGATAGGAAGAGGAACATTTAAAACCAAAGACAGAACTTGGTGATTTCATATATGTTTATATGAAAGAGAATAATGGAACATAGTCGCTTCAGTGGGTTTGTACATGGGAGGACAGGGTAAAGGAGTGAATTATGGGGAGAGCTAACACGAAGGACTTTCTGAAAAGAGTACTTTGAAAAACCTCTATTGCAGAAGATCTCTAAAGTGTAAGCATATACACATATGCTTATTTTCTTAACACAACTTGTTTCCAGGATTTAAGTTCCAGAGAAATCAGAATGTAACAATGTTCTGTTATCTGAAATGGAACACCAAATAAAAAGGAAATAACTGGCTTACAGGAATTGAGAAGTTGTTCTTGGAAGAAATTTAAAAGTGCAGGACATTTTGAGAATGATAAAAATGTTCATGAGAATTTCTTTTCATACAACTTCTTTAGAGCAAGTTTGACATCCTTATTTCTCAGGCTGTAGATCACAGGGTTCATCATGGGAACAATAATAGTATAAAAGACAGAGGACACTTTCCCTTGGTCCATGGAGCTGACTGATGATGGTTGTAAGTACATGAATGCAAGGGAACCAAAGAAGACAGCGACAGCAGAGATGTGGGAGCTGCAGGTGCTGAAGGCTTTGGACCTGCCTTGTGTGGATTTAATACGAAGAATGCTAGCAATGATGAAGATGTAAGAGGTCAGGATAGTCAGAGTTGGAACAAAGATGTTAAAAACACTGAAACAAATGACAACTACTTCATTAATAAAAGTATCAGAACAAGAGAGCTCCAGGAGTGGATAAAGATCACAGAAGTAATGGTTTATTATATCAGCCTCACAGAAATGCACTCTTAGCATGCAGAGTGTGTGAGTTGTGGCACCAATCAAACCCATACTATACACCCCAAATATCATCCAGAAACGGACTTGATAGGACATTGTAACATTGTAAAGCAATGGATTACAAATGGCAACATAGCGGTCATATGCCATTGCAGCCAACATGTGACACTCTGCAATACCAAACACAAGGAAGGAGAAGAGTTGAGCCATGCATTCAGGGTAGGAGATGATGTTCTTCACTGTTACAAAATTCACTAGCATTTTGGGAGTAATGACAGTGGAATGACAGAGGTCAATTAAGGACAGACTGCAGAGGAAAAAGTACATGGGGGTGTGCAGGTGAGAACTGAATTGTATGAGGGCGATCATGCCCAGATTCCCCACCACTGTGACCACATAGATTCCTAGGAAGAGGAGGAAGAGAGGCAGCTGAAGCTCTGGTTTGTCTGTTAACCCAGCAAGAATGAAGTCAGTCACTCTGGAAAGATTTGCTTGTAACATTTTCTTCTGGGAGTTCTATGTAGAAAGAGAAGGAAAAATGAACTGGGTATCTATTACATTATCACATAGTGAAGCATGAATAAAGAATTCAGACTTTTATTTTGCCAAGCATCTTCAATTTTTCCAACAACTACTCTACATGTTAGCCATTAAGACTTACCAAAAAATGGCACTTGCAATTAAATATGAGATAGTTTTGTCCCTGTTTGTGCCTTCTTCCATGAAAATGGTAGTACTCAGTACACACATAACCAAGGGGAAATCTGATGCATTTAGTGGAGTCAGATAAGAACAATTTTTGAGTTATTTGCAATTCTCTCTCTATGACTCTATAGAGAGAAAAATCTTTTCCATGTTACAATAAGAGAAACATCCACACAAAGACAAAAGACCACCAGGCCCATAACACAGCCCATCTCACACGTAATGATGCTCACCTAAAGGTTTTCTCTATAAGGATATAAACAGTGTAAGTTGTACTCTCTCAGTCTCTGTCTCTCTCTTCATCTCTCTCTATCTCGAAGCAACATTATAGGTAAATTTAAAACAATCAGGCAAGAACAGAAAATCAAAAGCATCCGAATTTGAAAAAATAATAAAACTACCTTTATATGTATATGAATTAATTTTTTATACATAAAGTTCCAAGAATGTAAGAAAGAAACATAGTGGTTTATTTTATTTTATTGTTTTTTAATTTATTTATTTATTGAGGATTTCTGCCTCCTCCCCGCCACCGCCTCCCATTTCCCTCCCCCTCCCCCGATCAAGTCCCTCTCCCTCATCAGCTTGAAGAGCCATCAGGGTTCCCTGACAAATTGGAGCATCGTGGTTTATTTTAAAGATCATAATGGAAGTGAGATCTGAGATTATGAAGAAAATTCAGCCATCATAAAAATTCATTTTAAATACTATGAAAAATGATAATACACCTAAGAAAAAAAACTAAGGACATATAGGCCATTGCACTTTAAACATGGTCAAAATGATAAATCAATACAAACATAGAAAGATCTCCCATCTTCATGAATCACAATATTGAACTTTGCAAAATGGCAATGGCTCCAAAACTAGTCTAAAAGTGTATTCCTAAAGAACATACAAGATATTTCTATTACCAATAATGACATGTTGATCATAAATTTTCCACAAAACGTAAGGGTCTGGGAATAATCAGAACAAACCGGAAAGAGAATAAAATTTAAAGTTTCAAGTTGAAAATATACTGCAACCATTTATAATGCTGATAGTACAGCTGTGTCATGAGATAAGGAAATTGAAATTCTGGAAAAATATACCTCTAAAAATTATTAAAGTTATGTGTTTAATATTAATTCGGTATAGGGTTAATTTTTTATTACATGGGCAATTAGATGAAGTTGCATATTAAATAATAAATATGTAACTCTTCATATTTTAAAAACATTTGAAAAATGGATTCTATCTATAAATATTTTATCTAAAAATAACAATTGAAAAAACTGCAATACTAGAACTTCATACCAATACAATTGATGATAAGTTCGAGGATAAGAAGTTACTTTCAGAGGCTACAGAATAAATAAGTAAACAAACAAACAGATATATAAATAAAATTTTAAAAAATTGTGACTTTAAGGACATCATAAGTAGATAAAAAATACACACTCAATGGGAAACTCATATGAAGTAATATATCATAAAAAAACCTTTTACAGATATAAAGAACTCTTATATCTGAATGATTAAGTGAACAAACAATCCAGTAATACAAAGTCAGATTATTTAAATTATGATTCTTCTTATGGAGAAAGACAAATCCCAAAAACCACTTGAAAATATGTGTACCATGACGAATCATTAAGGACTTTTCTTTTTACTTTTTAATTTTTTTGAGACATTTTTTCTCTGAGTAACAGCCCCACTTGTCTTGGAATTAGCTTTTGTAGACCAGACAGGCCTCAAACTCAAAGAGATCTGCCAGATTCTGCCTTGCAAGTGCTGGGATTAAAGGTGTATGGCAACACCACCTGACTTCCATTAAAGAAATTTTAATAGAAACTTTAGAGAGAAAAAAATTCCACATTGATTGAAGGGGTAAAGATAAAATAGTAAGTGCTCACAAAGATTGAAAGAATCACAGCCTCATATTCATGGTGAGCTTATAAAATGATACAGAAGTTTCAAAAAAAGTTTGAGAACCCTTCAAAAAGTATAGCATAGAGTTATTACCAACTCATGCAATTTCATTATTTGACACACATCTATTTGAATTAAAACCACACCGACATAAAAAGTCATAGTAAAGTGTCTAGAGGAGCATTGCTTAATAGGCAACAATAGACGGAAGGTCTTATTGTCCAATACTTATTTTGTTCTGACTCTCCTGCTGCCTATCTCCTATAAAGAAAAATCATCCTCACCAAGGATCCACTCTGTACTTTTCTATAAAAGCTTAAGAACATCTAGAGACTGTTCTTAACTTGAAATCAAATTCAGAAGTGATAGTATATACTTTTTTTTTAAAAAAATGAAATCTGTTTTATTTTAGCAAGTCTCCTAGTTTTGTCTCATTATTAAATATAAGGATGACTGCCTAAGCATGAGCTGAACAAGACAAACAATAGATGTGGTAATGTGGAGGGAGCAACGGCCATGAGGCTTTGACACTATGGAAAGCCTGAGACACCCAAGGAATGCTGAGGATATGAGAACTTACTCTCTCCAGTGAAGAACACATTGATTGGTATGATGATATAATTATATTATAAAATGATATGATTATAACATAAAATTATTTTATTAAAGACATTTAATTATGAAATATATGGGTTTCAAAAGTTTATACATATATAATTATAATATTATATATTATAGTTATAAGGCTATATAATTATAGATATTATATAATTATAATCTCAAAAAATAAAAGAAGTAAAAGAAAATATTCTGAACTTCAATATTGATGTACTCGTTACATGTCTCCTAAAATTCAAGTGTTGAAAATTTTTTCTAAGGATTAAAGCTTAATTTCAACAACAGAAACTACTGAAAGCCTACACACTCTTAAAAATGAAAAAACTATACTGAATCATCACTAGAGCAAGGAAAAAATAAATAAATTCAAAACTTTCTGTAGTTCAATGGAAATGAATGCAAAACATACCCAGACTTATTGGACCCAATGAAAGCTGTCCTATTTGTAAAGTACATAGAGCCACTGCCTACAGAAAGAATCTAGAGAGACCTCATACTAGTGAATTAATAGCACACCTGAAAGATCAGGAGAAAGAAGCAAACACACCGAAGAGGAGTAGAAGGCAGGAAATAACCTGAGTACTGAAATGAATAAAATAAAAACAAATAGAACAACGCAAAGAATCAATGAAACAAAGAGTTGGTTTTATGAGAAAATCAGCAAGATGGACAAACCCTTAGCAAACCAATTAAATGGCAGAGAGAGGATGCCCAAAAAACAAAATCAGAAATGAATAGGGAATAAAACAGCAGACCTAAGATATTCAGGGAATTGTTAGGTCATACTTAAAAAAAAAAAAACCTGTACTTCATAAAACTGGAATTTAATTCATCATTAAAAAGAGGGAGCACGAGCAAGGAACTCAGGACCACGAGGGGTGCACCCACACACTGAGACAATGGGGATGTTCTATGGGGAAGTCACCAAGGCCAGCTGGCCTGGGTCTGAAAAAGCATGGGATAAAACCAGACTCGCTGAACATAGCGGACAATGAGGACTACTGAGAACTCAAGAACAATAGAAATGGGTTTTTGATCCTACTGCACGTACTGGCTTTGGGGGAGCCTAGGCAGTTTGGATGCTCACCTTACTAGACCTGGATGGAGGTGGGTGATCCTTGGACTTCCCACAGGGCAGGGAACCCTGATTGCTCTTCGAGTTGATGAAGGAGGGGGACTTGATCGGGGGGGGGGGAGGGAAATGGGAGGCGGTGGAGGGGAGGAGGCAGAAATCCTTAATAAATAAATAAATTTAAAAATAAATAAATAAATAAATCGGGTTGTGGGAACTTTAAAAAACAATGGCAATAGATCAATCAATTAATAATGTCATAAATTATTATGTGAGCTTGCTTTTCTGTTGCTGTGCTAAAATTCTCTGATCTATAGCAATTTTGAGAAGGTACGAGTTAATTTCAGGTTAAATTTCTATGTCATAGTCACTATTGAGGAAGTTAGGGCAGCAACTCAAGCAGGAACGGAAGCAAAAACTATGGAAGAATGCTGTACATTGGCTTGATTTCTGATTAATGTTCAACTAACTTCCTTAAATAAGCCAGGCACCACTTCCCAGGGCTCGTGATCTCCAAGTTGGACGGGATCTTCACATTTAATTCTCTAGCAAAGAATCTCTCATATCTTGCCACAGGTTAATTTGTTCAAGACATGCAATCTTTTCAGGTGCCTCTAGACTGTTTTAAATTGATCATAAAAATTAACTAGATATTATGCTTATAAACCATACACACAAATATACCACAACTGAACCATAATCTTTCCTTTCTTGGTTCTCAAAATCTCAATTTAATATCCTAATGCAAAAACACCATAAAATTTAAAAGTCCCAGTCTTTAAAAAAAATGTTTATCACCTTAAAAGTTTCCTTAGAAATTCAAAGTTTCCTAAATGTAGGACCATGAAAAATTCAACACAAATAAGTACTTTCTATTTCTAAAAGTGAAGAACCAGGGCATATGAAAAAATTATACTTAAGCAAACGCACACTCCTACAGTTTGAATAAAAATCTTCTTGCTCAGTGTTCAACACTTGGAATTCATTCATATTAGTCCAGGCAGCAAAAGCTTGTACAATCTCAGCTCTTTAGTTCTGCATCTGTAGAACACATAGGTTTAAGGGAAATCAGTCCAGGAACTTGTAAACTAACTAAAAAATACTTAAAGTTTAAAATCTTGGTGTATTTATTTATTTTTATATTCTTTCTTTATTTAGTGAAATTATAATATATACATTATTTCTTCTTTCTCATTCCTCCCTCTAAACCTAGTATAACACTCATTGCTATTTTTCAAATCTTTGACTTTTTTCATTCATGTGTGCTTACATACACAGTAGTCTATTTTTATTAATTTTAGAGATGAATATGTTATAAGTATAATATCAAAATGTAAGGAGAATTTTTTTCTTTAGGCTTTGAGTACTAATAGCACGTGTTATACATAGGTACTAACTATGTACAGCCTTTTATACTTCAATTCATCTGTTACTACTAAAGATTTATACCCATTGAACAAGTCCATCTTTTCTCTCTCAGCTTCTGTTCTCTGGCCATCATTATTATATTTCTATTTCTATGGGTTTGTTCATTATAGTTTCCCTATATAAATAGAACCATTTAGTAATCTCTTCTTTTGAGACTGGCTTATCTCACTTAGTTTTTTTTCCAGGTTCACTCAAAGTTTGCAAAACTAAAAGGAATGAAGTGATGGGTTATAACAATTGTGATTCTGGCAAAATATATTTAGAACTTTGGTTTCATCATTATTATTTGATAGATTATGAAACCAATTTAGTTTAGCACATACAACTGTGTTTAGTCACTCATCTAAAGCTTGTACTTCGTCTTTCTCCCTTCATCTTTCTCTGTTCATATTTGCTCTCCTCCACATTGTGTGGTCCCTAAGTTATCTAGAGTTTTCACTAATGCTGTTGAATTTATCTTGTACAAATGATAATTATGCTTCATGAATGAAAATAAAAAATAATTTTCTATAGTTGTATGCATTTAGAGAATATGTAAAACTACTCAGAGATTGAGTAATCTTGATTAATTATTTCCCAAGACCTTATATTTTATTATCATGAAAAATATCTAATATAAATTTACACATCATACAGAATTTATTACAAAATTTTCAGAAAATTGTAATAAATACTTCTATGGTGATAATGATTAAGCAATATTGTTTGGCTGTGAATGGGAACTTATAAAATTCAGATAACAATCAGCAGAAAGCATTTTATAGGTATAAAGTCCCTGTTCCTTAAAATGTTATAAGGAGAGAGGAAGACAGTTCATAGAATGCATAAAATAACTGAGCAGGGCTATAGGAGTCCAGCTGTTTGTTGCTTAGTCTAGAAAAGGGAGAGTGAAGTATTTTTCAAGAGAACTGTAAACTTGGAAGGATAAGAAGAAATAAGGTATGTTCATAACATATTGATTTTATATTAAAAACACCAAAACATACTAAAATTGTCAAATGATTTATTATTAAAAGAAGCAATGAAAATGAGAAAAGTAATAGGAAATCCTCATGAATAGACACAGGCAAATTTTTTTGTAAGTTTATAGTTTCTCACAGGATTTCTACACTGGAGTTATTTGTGAAACCTGAAGAATTGTTTGAAAGTAACTTACCCATAGTGTCTATATGACATAATAAAAGTAAGAGTTGCTTGGTTTTGTTGTGTATCACCTTGGATAAAATATCTATAGCCACTGAAATACATTGTGTAACAGTAAAATTCAATTCAAGCATGAAAAATGCCTGCGACAAAGCTTGGTTCCAAACACATAAGTGATATTTTTTGCTTAAATTGAAAGTTTCTGTATTTTCTGAAATGTAGAGTTCATGGTGGTTGTCTCACATTCTGAGGTTGAGGGATTATAGGACAAATGGATATTAGTTGCTCACCTTTCTACTTGGAGACTTCCATCCCAGTGACAAAGAGACCAAGTTTTCTTAAATGAAACACCTCTTCATGTCATTGGTGTGAGTAATTCAAAATAAAATCTGCCTCATTGTTATTTGTGGGATCAGAACATAAATCCTATGTCCTGAGTTCTATTATAAATCTAATGTCATGAGTCCCTGGTATCTTCCTAAGGCACTTACTGAAATGATGATATTTTCAAAGAAATTTTTGATACTTAGGCATTGTCATAAAAGTTTATAGAAAGAAACTCTTCAAGGATTTTCTCCCACTGGGCATGAGATCTCAGGAGAAAATCAATTAAAATATGTTATGGTTGATACTTTCTTTTTGCCTTCCTTGAGTATAATTCTCTGTGTTTGGAAATAGTATCAACTTTTGCATTTGGGGCTACAAACTGAGCTTTAATGATATGACTGTATGGTACCTCCATGAAAACATGTCATCTGAAAATAGTCTCTAAAGTATATGAGGGCATTTTTCACTGTTTTTATCTTTTTTATTAATGTTTGGGGAAATAACAATGATTTGTTACAATCATAGAAAATTGTTTCTTGTATGTTCTGTTATTATTTCAACGGCAATAATTTCATGGAAGGGGTTAGAGATGACCATGTTGATTTTATTAAATTTGGCAATGAATAGAGATTACGGGAGTATAAACAAATAAATTCTGAAACTGGTTTATTTAAAATATATATTTGTAGAATGATATTTTATGAGTACAGGTGGAAAATCTTAGTAGCACTAAAAGCAAACAGGAGGAATGAACCCATATAATTATAGGGAATATACTTTATTTTATGTGGAAGTTATGGACAATCAATGGAAACTTCTAATCTAACCCATCTGCTACAAATCCAGATGAAAATGCATTATATTACTGATTTTTATCTTATAATAGACACTTTTATGTGCATTGTGTAATGATAATTTTATATGTATCTTTATAAGGGCTTTGTTTATTGATTGCTTTTAACTGATCTGACTAGTATAAAAAATATCACATTTCTTTGTCACTTCCAAGGCATAACACAATTAAATATTGATTAATCAGTAATTCCAACTCAGAGGCTGAGGGGAAGGGGAGTTTGTTATTCACAGGGTAGCTATCAGGCATTTTAACAAATCTTACTGTATTAAAGTTGGTCAGAGCTTGGACCATGACAACCTCAATAAGCCACTTTCAGACATGTATTTTTAATAAACCAATTAACCAAATAAGAAATGGTGAAAAAGCAGAAATAACTTGTAGTCAATGGGAACACATTGGGAAGAGGAATAAAGAGGTCCAGTGATTCCATCTGTACAATTCTAATATAAAAGTTAGGTTTAGATATAAGGTACGAGATTTGCCTAACTAAACAGTCTTGCCAAGTGTTGTAAGAAAATTGAACCATTCCATTTTGTAGGGAAGCCCACTGAGACTTAGGAAATAAGCAATTCACAAGCAAAAGAAATTAAAAGTATTTATAATGTTTGAAAGGTCCCTTCCTTCTCTAAGTTATATGATATTAACAACAATGATTGACATGGGTAAGAGATTCAACACTATTTTTATTGATCTCTACATTTTTCTCTGCTCCCCTTTAAAGCCACCCCCTCCCAAGATCCCCATGCTCCCAATTTACGCAGGATGTCTTGTTTTTTTTCTACTTCCCTTGTAGATTAGATCTATGTAAGTCTCTCTTAGTGTCCTCATTGTTGTATAAGTTCTCTGGTATTGTGATTCGTAGGCTGGTTTTCTGTTTCTTTCTTTTTTTTTGCTTTATGTTAAAAGCCACTTATGAATGAGTACATGTGATAATTGTCTTTCTGTGTCTGGGTTACCTCACTCAAAATAGTGTTTTCTCACTCCATCCATTTTTCTGCAAAAATAATATGTCATTTTTTTCTGCTGTGTAGTACTCCATTGTGTAAATGTACCACATTTTCCTTATCTACTCTTTGATTGAGGGGCATTTAGGTTGTTTCCAGGTTCTGGCTATGACAAACAATGCTGCTATGCACATAGTTGAGCACATATCCTTGTGGCACGATTGAGCATCCTTTGGATATATACTCAAAAGTGGTATACTGGGTCTTGAAGAAGGTTGTTTCATGATTTTCTGAGAAATCACCACATTGACATCCAAAGGGCCGTACCAGCTTGCATTCTCACCACCAATACAGGAGTGTTCCCTTTACCCCACGACCTCTCCAGCATAAGTAGTCATCAGTGTAAGATAGAATCTTAGAGTTGTTTTGATTTGCATTTCTCTGATGACTAAGGAGGTTGAGCATCTCCTTAAGTGTCTTTCAGCCATTTTAGATTCCTATGTTGAGAGCAACAGTTTTAATCTACCTGAAAATCCTATGGTGCTCTCCAGATTTGACATCCATGAATCTTTTTAAATTATGTAGTAGGCATTTTAGAGATTCAACCACGTTTGTATTATTTATGACCCTACGAGTAACACTTTGGGAATATCTTGTAAGCAATCACAAATGAGTCACTGGTGTACTCAATTAGACTTGGGAGGAGTGCATTTTGTGATCTCTACTTGGAGTATTTGGTTTCATCTTCCAAGGAAAAGTCACATACTCAACATAGTTGGTGTCTAAACAGGGAGAATCAGATCCAAGGGTGATTTGTTGTGTTGCCCCTGATACTGTTGACCGAAAGATATCGAGACATGAAACCAAGGTTTACCTGTGAAACAGGGATGTCTGAGAATGTAATCATGATATGGCCACCTCTGCCCATTTGAGGTAGGATTGTGCGACTCCTCACTGTGGGCTGTTTATATGTGTTGAGAAGGATCATAGAACATGAAACCAAGGTCACAACTTGTGAGAGAAATGTATTTGGGTGGAATCCTTGGACAGACACTATTTTCTACCTGGTATTTGGTGGCATCCCTCCTTGATGAATGAGCTTCTCATACAGAACGGAATGCTATTCCTTGTCTAGGTGACAAATTAAAGAACATATTGCTATCTTTTTTTATTTTGTTGTTTGACTTTATTTCTTTTTTTTTATTGAGAAAAAAATTTCCGCCTCCTCCCAGCCTCCCACTCCTCCCAACCTCCCCCCACTCCTCTCCCCCTCCCTCTCGAGTCTGAAGAGCAGTCAGGGTTCCCTGTCCTATGGAAAGTCCAAAGTCGTCCCCCCTCCATCCTGGTCTAGGAAGGTGAACATCCAAACTGGCTAGGCCCCCACAAAGCCAGAACAAGAAGTAGGATCAAAAACCAGTGCCATTGTCCTTGGCTTCTCAGCAACCCTCATTGTCCGCCATATTCAGAGAGTCCGGGTTATATTGTTATCTTTTAAAGTAACATGTTGGGGATAGGATCATAAACAGGCTTGTTTCTGCTGCATGGTTCTGTGGTAGGAGACTGAAGAGTTCTTTGCAGTTAGGTTTTAGAACAGTGGCAAAAAAGACATTTATATAAAAAAATAGTCATGGCTAGTTTTATGTTTATCTTATTTAAGCTAGAGTAATATGAGAGATAGAAACCTTAAAATCTTTCAAATCACCATAGAACCTTCATCTGGCGATGGATAGAGATAGAGACAGAGACCCACACTGCAGCACTGGACTGAGTTCCCAAGGTCCAAATGAGGAGCAGAAGAAGAAAGAACATGAGCAAGGAAGTCAGGGCCATGAGGGGTGCTCCCATCCACTGTGACAGTGGGGCCAATCTAATGGGAACTCACCAAGGCCAGCTGGACTGGGACTGATGGAGCATGTGATCAAACCAGACTCTCTGAATGTGGCTGACATGGAGGGCTGACTGGGAAGCCAAGGACAAAGGCACTGAGTTTTGATTCTACTCCATGTACCAGCTTTGTGGGAACCTAGTCTGTTTGGATGCTCACCTTCCTAGACCTGGATGGAGGTGGGAGGATCTTGGACTTACCACAGGGCAGGGAACCCTGACTGCTCTTTGGATTGGAGAGGGAGAAGGAGGGAGAATGGGGGGAGGGGGAGAATGGGAGGAGGGGAGGAGGTGAAAATTTGTAATAATAATAATAATAATAATAATAATAAGAAGAAGAAGAAGAAGAAGAAGAAGAAGAAGAAGAAGAAGAAGAAGAAGAAGAGGAAGAAACAAACCTTGATTGAGAATTGTTTTCTTAAATATTAGGCTACAGGCAAGCCTTTCGTGCATTTCTTGAAAAGTGATTGATGTAGGAATGCCCAGGCCATTATGGGTAGTGCAGTCTATCCCTAGGCTGCTGGTGCAGGCTTCTATAAGAAAGTAACCTGAGCCCGAATTTCCTGAGAAACCGAAACACTGATTTCCAAAGTGGTTGCACAAGATTGCATTCCCACCAGCAATCCCAGCAATACCACTCCTGGGAATATACCCAAGAGATGCCCTATCAAACGACAAGAGCATTTGTTCAACTATGTTCATAGCAGTATTATTTGTAATAGCCAGAACCT
>NC_022012.1:33570543-33590906 GCF_000317375.1 Microtus ochrogaster | reverse complement strand
TAACCTGAGCAAGCCTGAGGAACAACACAGAAAACTGTAGTCTTCCATGTCCCTGAATCAACTCCTGCCTCCAGTTCCTTCCCTGTTTGAGCTCTTGCCTTGATGGTTTTCAGTGACTAACTGTGATATGATATAATAAACTCAAGTTAATTTCCTCCCTTAAGTTGCTTTTGATCATGGTGTTTCATCGCAGCAATGGAAACCTTAAGACTGGAATGAAGATTTGACAGACACACAGTCAGAAAAGTCAGGTGGGTTCACACCATTCTAATGGTGGCATGAGCTACACAAGAATCTCTGTGTGTTTATTAGATATGGTTCAGAGGGAGGCATTATCGAGTCTCTGTAGGAGCAACTGTTCTCTGGATCATTGGGATTTTCTCTGACAATAGTCTCTGTCTATTGCAAGAAGAAACTTTTTGGTCAGAGTTGGGAGCTGCACTTATCTGTGGCTGTAAGAATAGGTTTTAAAACACAGTTAGAAATTCTACTTCGGTGAGGATGAAACTGCATTGTGCTTTTAAATCTGTGTGGGACAGGTTAGACATGACATTCATTAGCTATGTACCATTCCCAAATAGTGACTCAAGGAACATCATTCATTTGAATTACAAGGTCATTAGCCAGAAATAAATCGAAGGAGTCATAGGCAGTCCCTGTGTTGTAAAACATTGCCTGGGAATGGTAGGCCACACCTCTACCTGTATTCTTTTGCATTTTTCTCTCTTTTTAGTAATTCTCTTTGAGGCTATTTAGTATCCCTTGTTTGTGGTAGAATTCCAATATTTAAATATTCTATTGCCTATCATTTCTTAAATGTATAAAGGATAGTTCAAACATATTTTTCATAATATTCATACATTCAATAACATAATCTTATCCAGTACCCTGAATATGAAAAAGCTGGATGTTATTTTGGTCCTATAGCTAGAAAATATAAATTGCATACACCACACACACACACACACACACACACACACACACACACACACACAACCCTTGCAAGCAGATCCAAGTAATAAAATGAAATATTCATGCCTACATAGGTTTTACATTAGTATAAACATATATTACATAGCATAAATACACATATACGAGTGGATAAACATATATGGATAACTTTCTATAGTAAGGAAATTGGTTGTGAAGAGAAGACATGACTAGTACAGGAGAAAGCCTCCGACTTCTGAAGATTTGGTTTTATAGGATGAGATAAACTGACCTGGTATTAGCATCCCCGTGCTCTGGGATTTATGCTGATCACAAAGTCTACATTGTTTTGCGTCTGTAATCAGATAGATGATTTCAGATGAGGTATAATTAGGTTTAAATGCTCTTGATGCGTAAATCTGTTGCTATCACTTTGCACAGTATAAGAGGTTTTACAGATAAAACCTCTGGGCTTTTTTTTTGGTTTGTTTTTGTTGAGTATTTTAATTAATTATAAATTGCATTTAATGTGTTTGATCCCCTTCATCCCCTTACTCCATCTTCACCCAGATCTTTCTTCCTGTAGCATAAATTCTAATTGGATTAACAATAAAAACACAGAGTCAGATATAGGAGTTAATGCTAAAGATCAGAGAAGCAGAGCGCCCAGCCACTAGAGTTCTTACCACTACCAATGCTTGGACTGAACGGGCGATCCTGTCTCTAGGAATGTCCAGACTGCATCTGAGTTCATCTCATGCATTATATGCCTCTTTTTGACCAGCCATATCGTTTCCCATCTTTACCTTCCTGATTCTAGGGTTAAAGGTATGAGGCACCACCATCTGCCTCTTTTTCTCTTTGAGACTGGATAAATCTAGTGTAGACTACGGTGGCCTTGGACTCCTGCCTTCTGCCTTTATTTACTAAGTGCTGGCATTAAAGGTGTGTGCCATCACAGCCTGACCTCTGTGTCTAACTAGTGACTTAGCTCTGCACTCTGATCTTCAGGTAAGCATTATTCGTTAGATTACAAACAAAATATCACTACACCTCCACATTCTTTACTAACCCAACTTTGTGCCCTCATAGAAAATAAAATAAAACATCAGTCTCATTTGTACTGCCTATATAGTTTTAGGTATGTGGCCATTCACTCGAGCACATGAGACATACCAGAGATCACCAGCCTTAAGGAAAGCTAACTCTCCCTCTCCCACCAGCTATCAATAACCAACAGCTCCCAAGGCCGTGGTGGGACTCTGTGACCACCTGTCACCTTCATGCTGTGTATTTGTCTTGTTGAGCTCGTGCAGGTCTTGTCCTATTGTGTCTGACTATAGTCCTGCACCACTGCTGGCTCTTACGTTCCTCCCAACTGCACTTATGCAGTGAGACTGGCATGACAGGAGGAAGAACTTTTAAAGGCACGGAGACATAACTTGGTGTTGATATATGTAAAGAAACAGAATGATGAAACAGAACAGCTTTAATGTGTATGGAGACAGGAGTTCATGGAAAAGGAGAGAATATGGGGAAAGAACAACAAAGACTTTCTGAACAGAATCAATTTGAAAAACTTCTACTGCAGAAGATCCATAAAATGTAAGCATATTCACACAAGATTGTTTTCTAAACACAGGATTTAAGTCCCAGAGAAATCAGAAAGAAAGTAACAATGGCCAGTTATCTGAAATAGCACACAAAATAAAAAGTAAATGCCTAGAATCCAAGAATTGAGAATTTATCCTTGAAAGAGACTTGAAAATATCTCAGGGCATTTTGAGAAGGTTCAACTTCTTCAGGGCAAGCTTGACATCTTTATTTCTCAGGCTGTAGATCAATGGGTTCAGCATAGGAACAATAATAGTATAAAAGACAGATGAAACCTTTCCTTGGTCCATGGAACTGACTGATGATGGCTGTAAGTACATGAATGCAGCAGACCCAAAGAAGACAGCAACAGCTGACATATGTGAGCTGCAGGTGCTAAAGGCTTTGGACCTGCCTTCTGTGGATTTAATCTTGAGAATGCTCACAATGATGAAGATGTAAGAACTCAGGATACTCAGTGTAGGTAAAATGATATTAAAAGCACTAAGACATATAACTACTAATTCATTGATAAAAGTATCAGAACACGAGAGCTCCAAGAGTGGAAAGAGATCGCAGAAGTAATGGTTTATTACATCAGCCTCACAGAAATGCACTCTTAGCATGCAGACTGTGTGAGTTGTGGCACCGATCAAACTAATAACATACACCCCAAATATCATCCAGAAACAGACTTGATAGGACATTGTAACATTGTAAAACAGTGGGTTGCATATGGCAACATAGTGGTCATAAGCCATTGCTGACAGCATGTGAGCCTCTGCAATTGCAAAAACAATAAAGAAGTAGAGCTGAGTCATGCATTCAGGGTAGGAGATGATGTTCTTTACTGTTACAAAGTTCACCAGCATTTTGGGGGTAATCACACTAGACTGGCAGAGGTCAATTAAGGATAGACTGCTGAGCAAGAAGTACATGGGTGTGTGCAAGTGAGAACTGAATTGTATCAGGGTGATCATGCCAAGATTTCCCACCACTGTGACCACATAGATTCCTAGAAAGAGGAGGAAGAGGGGCAGCTGGAACTCTGTTAACCCAGCAAGAATGAATTCAGTCACTCTGGAAAGATTTGCTTGTATCATTTTCTTCTGGAAGTTCTATGTAGAAAGAAGGGAAAATGAGGTAAGTATCTGTTATACTATGTACTGAGGTGTGAAAGAGAATTCAAGTTTTCATTTGGCCAAGCATCTTTAATTTTCTGACAACTACTGCTACATGTTAGTCATTAAGTAACAACAAATGGCACTAGTAATTAAACATATGGCACATCTGTTCCTGTTTGTGACTTCTGCCATGAAAATGGGAATACTCAGTCCATAGATAACCAAGGAGAGATCTGATGCATTCAATGATAGAATCTACTAAGGACTTTTCATGACTCATTTGCAGTTCTCCCAATCACTACACAAAGAGAAAACTTTTTCTTGTTATAATAAGAGCAGCATCCACCCAAAGACAAAATACTAGCAGGCACATACACAACCCATCCCATATGTAATGGTGGTAATCTAAATGTTTTCTTCATAAGGTTATGAACAGTGTAATTATTATTCTCTCTCTTTAACCAACATTATAGTTGAAGTTAACATTAAGGCAATCAGGTAGGAACACAAAATCAAAAGGCATCTGAATTGGAAAGTAAATAATCAAACTACATTTACATGTATATGAATTTATTTTGTATATACAAAATTCCAAAAAATCTGTAAAAAAGAAGCACTGTAATTTATTTAAAAGGACATCATGGAAGTGGAATCTGAAATCATCAAGAAAATTTAGCAATCATAAAAATCCATTTAAAATATGAAAAAATATTAAAACACATAGAAATAAAGACATATAAGACATTGCATTTGAAATTATCAACACTGTCAAAGGGACAAATCATTAAATACATGGAAAGACATCACATCTTCATGAATCACAAGACTGAATATTGTGAAATGGCAGTAACTCCCAAACTAGTGTAAAAGCTCAGTGTAATCTTAATCAGATATTTTTATTATCAGTAATTACATAATGATTATAAATCTTCACAAAATAGAAGGGTCTGGGAATAATTAGAACAAACCTGAAGGAAAGAAAGGAATTTAAAGTTTCAAGTCCCCCCCCAATTGAAAATATACCACAACCATATAATATGCTCATAATATAGATGTATTGTTAAACATAAGGAAAGGGCAATCTGTAAAAAAATACATCTTCTACAGGTTATTAAAGTTATGTGTTTAATAATAATTTAGTGTAGAAATAATGGTTTTCAAATATATGGGCAATTAGATGAAGTTATAATTTAAATAGTTAATATGTACCTCTTCATATTATGAAAAAGTTAATTAAAAATGGATGGTATATGTAAATATTTTATATAAAAACAGCATTTGAAAGAAAACTGCAGTTCTAGAACTTCATGCCCATGAAATTGGTGATAGTTTCCTAGATAAGTTTCCACAATTGGAGGCTACAGCAACAAATAAATAAATAAATAAATAAGTAAATAAATAAATAAATAAATAAATAAAATAATTAGTTGGGTGTAATTTAAAATAAAAATAATTTGTACCTTTAAGGACATCATATATAGGCAATCATACCCCACTACATCTGTGACCACTGGAGCCTTAGCCCTGGCTACCCTTGAAAATGTGAATGTCTGGGTTCCCAGTTGGCCCATGGGAGACATCCTGCACCTCACCTCCACCCACCAAGTCCCAGAGACCCCAGAGCAGCCTCCCCACACCTGTAACCATCCTGAACTGCTTCGGTGATACTGCGTCTGGATTCTTGGACCTGACTGTCCCTGGAGAGGTGAATGTCTGGATTCCTGGTTGAGAGTCCTTCTCTCTAGGCAAATCCCATGCCTCACCTTAACCTCCCAAATCCCAGAGACCCTAGAGCAAAATCCCTACACCCGATAACAGTTCCCATTGGAACCTTGGCCGTGACTGTTCCTGGAGAGGAGATCCCAGAGCTATAGCAGTGACCACCAGAGGCACAGCCCACATGTTCCTGGAAGAAGCTACAGGCTTCACCCAAACCAATTGGAGGGAGAGGGATCTCCTGAAGCACAGGCCCTTCTTGCACCCATTGAGAGAAGAGATGGGTAGATGACAGTGTAAAAATACATTTAGAATATAAAGAGCAATATGGCAACATCAGAAACTAGTGTTTCTACATCAACAAGACCTGAACATCACAGTGTAGGAGGTCCTTCTGTTGATGTGTTGCTTTTATTGGTTAATCAATAAAAAAACCCAAAAAAACTGCTTGACCTGACAGGGCAGAACTTAGGTAGGCAGAGAATACAGAACTGAATTCTGGGAGGAAGAAAGCAGAGTTAGGGAGCCGCCATGGAGACACCAGGTCAGACATTCTAAATCCTTCCTGGTAAGCCATGACCTCGTGGTGAACACATATAAATGTATTAAATCAAAATGTGAGAGTTATCCAATAGGAGGCTCGAGCTAATTGCCAAGCAGTAATTTAATTAACACAGTTTTTGTGTGGTTATTTTGGGTGTAAGCTAGCTGGGGGGCCAGGACAAACAAGTAGCCCTCTCCATCAATATCCCAACACAGATGAAACAGAAGAAATGACCTTAAAAATAACATTATGAAGATAATAGAGATGTTTAGAGGAGAAAATGAAAAAAAAATTCCCTTAAAAATGGAGGAAAAGACAAACAAAACTTTTCAATAAATCAGCAAATTCCTTAAAGAAAGCCAAAAAAAAAAACAAAAACAAACAACAAACAACAACAACAACAAAAACAGACAAAGGAAATGGTTCAAGACTTGAAAACTGAAATAGAGTCAATAGAGAAAATATGAACTGAGGGAATTCTGAAAAAGGAAAATCTGGGCAAACCATCAGAAACTACAGATGAAGGCATGACCAACAGAGTACAAGAGATGAAAGAAAGAATCTTATACACTGAAGATATGGTAGAGGAAACAGATTCACTGGTCAAAAAATTGTTAAATCAAACAAATTCTTAACACAAACATCCAGGAAATCTTCAACATATGAAAAGATCAAACCCAGGAATAATACTGATAGAAGGAGAAGTCTTTTTCAAAGAGTCAGAAAGTATATTCACAAAATCTGGAAGAAAACTTTCCCAACTTAAAGAAGAACATGACTATGAAAGTAAAAGAAGTTTTCAGAACTCCAAATATAATGGACTAAAATAAATGTACACTCACCACATAATAATCAAAACACTAAACATACAGAATAAAGTAAGAATATTAAGAGCTACAAAAAAGGGGGTCAAGTAAAATACAACGGCAGACATACCAGAATTATACTCAACTTCTTAATGGAAACTCTGAAAACAAAAAGGTCCTGGATAGATGTTCTGCAAACACTAAGATCAACTGATGCCAGCCCACACTAGTATACCTAGCAAAGCTTTCAATCAACACAGATGGAGAAAACAAGATATTAATGACAAAACCAGATTTAAACAATACCAATTGCAAAAATCCAGCCCTACAGAAAGAACTAGAAGGAAAACTCCAATCCAAGAAAGCTAACTGTACCTTACAAACACAGGCTATAGAACAATCCCACACCAGCAAAACTCAAAGAAGAAAAACACACATATAGTACAATCACCATCAACAAAATCAAAAAATAACAGGAAATAACAATCACTGGTCATAAATATCTCTTAATAACAATGGTCTCAATTTGCTTATAAAAAGACACAGGCTAACAGAATGGATACAAAAACAGGCACCATCTTTCTGCTGAATACATGACAGATACCTCAACTTCAAAGATAGACATTACCTCAGAGTAAAGTTTTGGGAAAAGATTTTCCAATAAAATGGACCTAAGAATCAAGCTGGTACAGCAATCCTAATATCCAACAAAATAGACTTCAAATTAAAATTAATTAAAAGAGATAAAGAAGGACATTTCATACTTATCACAGGAAAAATCCATCATAATGAAGTCTCAGTTATGAACATCTGTGCCCCAAATACCAGGTACACACATTTATAAAAGAAACATTACTAAGCTTAAATAGCTCATCAAAACCCACACACTGATAGTGAGAAACTTCAATTAAAAACCCACTCTCACCAGTGGACAGGACTGCCAGACAGAAACTTAACAGAGAAGTAAAGGAACTAATAGATGTTTGACTCAAATGGGTTTAATAGACATCTATAGAACATTCCACTCAAATACAAAAAGAATATATCTTCTTCTCAGCACTGCATGGAAGCTTCTCTAAAATCGACCACAAAGTTGGTAACAAAGCAAACCTTAAAAGATAGAAAAAATTTGGAATAATCCATGTATCTTATTGGATCACCATCCATGACTTAAAAAGATAGAATTCAACAGCAGCACTAATTGCAGAAAGCCCACAAACTAATTGAAATTGAACAATGATCAATCGAATCACCCCTAGATCAATAAAGGAAGAAAGAAAGAAAGAAATTAAAGACTTCTCGGAATTCAATAAAAAAAAAAAAACACAACATACCCAAACTTATGGGACACTTTGAAAGCAGTACTAAGAGGAAAGTTCATAACAATAAATACCTACATAAAAAAGTGAAGAAATCTCATGCTAGTGACTTAACAGCATAGCTGAAAGCGGTATAATGAAAAAGAAGCAGACTCTCCCAGGAGGAGTATGTTTGAGGAGAAAAATCAATAAAATAGAAACAAAAAAATATAAAGAGCCAATGAGGCAAAAAGTTGATTCTTTGAGAAAATCAACAATCTAGGCAAATGTTTATCCAAACTAACCAAAGGGCAGAGTGAGAATATCCAAATTAACAAAATCAGAAGTGAAAGGGGGAATATAACAACAGACACTGAGAAAAACCAAAGGATCATCAAGTCATACTTCAAAACTTATATTCCACAAAATTACAAAATTTAAAGGAAATGGACAATTTTCTAGATAGGTACTACATACCAAAATTAAATCAACAACATAAAAACAATTTAAATAGACTTATAGCCCCTAAGGAAATAGAAACTTTCATCAATAGTCTCTCAACTAAAAAATGTCCAGGGTCAGAAAGTTTCATCACAAAATTCTAGCAGAATTTCAAAAAAGATCTAATACTAATACCCCATAAATTATTCCACACAATAGAAACAGAAGGGAGGGACATTGTTACTCTGATTCACAAATCACAAAAAGATGCAACTGAGAAACAGAACTACAGACCAATCTCCCCTTTAACATAGATGCAAAAATAATCAATAAAATACTAACAAACCCAATCCAAGAGGACATCAGAAAAATTGGCAACCGTGACCATGTAAGCTTCATCCCAGAGATACAGGAATAGTTCAACACATGAAAATCTATCAATGTAATCCACCAGATAAACAAACTGAAAGAAAAAAGTCACATGGTCATATCATTAGATACTGAAAAAGCCTTTGACAAAATCCAAAATCCCATCATATAAAGATCTTGGAGAGAGCAAAGATACAAGGAAAACACCTAGACATAATACAGCAAGCCAACAATGAACATCAAATGAAATGGAGAAAAACTCAAAGTGACTTGACTAAGATCAGGAACAAGACAGACTGTCCACTTTCTTCCTTTCTATTCAATATAGTTCTCAAAGATCTAACTAGAGCAACAAGACAACAAAAATAGGTCAAGGGAATACAAATTGCAAAGAAAGAAGTCAAACATTCACTATTTGCAGATAATCCAATTATATATAAGTGACCTGAAAAATTCTACCAGAAAGTTCCTACAAATGATAAACACCTTCAGTAATGTGGCAGAGTATGAGATTTACTCAAAATAACTATTAGTCTTCCTATATACAAATAATAAAGGGGCTGAGAAAGAAATCAACAAAACATCACCATTCACAATAGCCACAAATAACATAAGGTATCTTTGGATAACACTAACTAAAGAAATGAAAGACTTGTATGACAAGAACTTTAAGACTTTGAAGAAAGAAGTGGAAAAAGATAGCAGAAAATGGAAAAATCTTCCATGCTGATGGATATATAGGATCAACATAGTAAAAATGGTAATCTTTCCAAAAGCTGTGTACAGATTTAATGCACTCTCCATCAATATACTATTACAATTCTTTACAGACCTTGACAGAACAATATTCAATTTCATATGGAAAACAAAAAACCCAGGATAACAAAAGCAATCCTGTACAATAGAGAAACTTCCAGAAGTATCACTGTCCCTGACTTCAAGTTCTACTATAGAGCTATAGTAATGAAAACAGCTTGGTACTGGCACAAAAAGAAACAGGAGGTCCAATGTATTCAAATCAAAGATTCTGATACAAATCCACACACCAATGAACATCTCTTTTTGACAAATAAGCTAAAATTATATAAAGGAAACAAAAAAGCATCTTCAACAGATGGTGCTGGTTAAACTGGATGTTGACATGTAGAATACAAATAGATCCATATCTATCCACATGCTCAAAACTCAAGTCCAAATGGATCAAAGACCTCAAAATAAATCCAGCCACACTAAACCTCATAGAAGAGAAGGTAGGAAGTAGCCATGAATGCATTGGCACAGGAGACTACTCCATGAATATAGCACCCATAGCATAGACACTGAGATCAATAGTTAATAAATGGGACCTTCTGAAACAGTCTATAAGACAAAGGACACAGTCAATATGACAAAAAGGCTGCCAACTAATGGGAAAAATCTTCACTATTCCCACATTTGAAAGAGAGCTGATGTCCAAAATTTATAAAGATCTTAAGAAACTTTACATCAAAATATCAAATAATCCAATTTAAAAATGGGATACAGATCTAAACAGAGAATTCTCAACAGAAAAATCTCAAATGCCTGAAAAGTACTTATGTAATTGCTCAACATCATTTGCCATCAGGGAAATGCAAACCAAAATAACTCTGATATATCATCTTACATCTCTCAGAATGGCTCAGATCAAAATCATTAATGGCAGATTATGCTGGAGAGGAGGTAGAGCAAGGGGAACACTTTTCCATTGCTGGTGGGAGTGCAAAGTTGTATAGCCAATGTAGAAATCAGTATGATTGTTTCTCAAAAAGTAAGGAGACAATCTACCTGAAGAACTAGAAATTCCACTTTTGGCCATATACCCAAAGTATACCCAAACATATCACAAGGACATTTGCTCAGTTATGTTCATAGCAGCATTATTCATATTAGCCAGAACCTGGAAACAACCTAGGTGTTCCTGACCCCCAAAAAATGGATAAGGAAAATGTAGTATATTTGTACAATGGGGTACTACTTAGCAGCAAAAAGCAATGACATTTTGAAAGTTGCAGGCAAATGGATGGGTCTAGCAAAAAAAAAATATCCTGAATGAGGTAACCTAGAACATAAAGACAGAATATGTACTCACTCATAAGTGAATATTATACATAAAGCAAAGGATAACCAACCTAGAGTCTATAACCCCAGAGAAGTCAGGAAACAAGTTGGATCCTAAGAGAGACATACTTGGATCACCCTGGGAAGGGGAAATAGATAAGATCTTCTGAGTAAAGTGGGAGTGTGGGGGAAGGGTGAGATGGTGGAAGGAGAATAGAGATAGCAGAGGTGGAGTTAGGAGAACATAAGGGATTGGGAATGTCAAATTTGGGGAAGGATGTTGACAGAAATATAATCTACCTGATCCTGTAGCTGTTCAGTCCTAAAGTACTACAGAGAGGCTTATATTAATTATAAACTGTTTGGCCTATTTGTTAAAGCTTATTATTAACCAGCTCTTACAATTTAAATTAAACCCATATTTCTTACATATGTTTAGCCACATGGCATGGTACCTTTTCTCAGTAAGGCATTCTCATCTTGCTTTTTCTGTGTTTGGCTGGTGACTGCATCTCTGCCTTTTCTTTTTCCAGAATTCTCCTAGTCTGATCATCACACTTATACTTTTTGTCTGGTTATTGGCCAATAAGCTTTTTATTAAACCAGTACAAGTGACAAATCTTTTCAGTGTACAAGGACATTATCCCATAGCAAAAAAACCAAGAGGGAGAGAAAATAAACAGATATCTTGACAGAGGTAGACATTGTGGGATTAGCAAGAAATCTGGCACTAGGGAAATTCCCAGGAATCCACAAGGATGATCCCAGTTAAGAACCTAAGCAATAGTGGTGATGGTGCCTTGCCTTTCCTCCATAAGCACATTGACGAATACCTTAATTGTCATCATAGAACCTTCATCCAGGAATTGATGGAAGAAGATGCAGAATTCCACAGCTAAGCACTGGGCTGAGCTCCTAGAGTCTAATCATAGAGAGGGAGGGGTGATAATATGAGCAAAGAGGTAGAGACCCTGATGGGGACACCCACATAAATAGGTGACCCAATCTTGTAGGAGCTCACTGACACTGGACTGACAGCTAGGGGACCTGCATAGAAATGAGCTAGGCCTTCTGAATGTGGGTAACAATTGTGTGTCTTGGGCATTTTGTAGGGCCACTAGCTGTGGAACCAATATTTATCCCTAGTGCACGAACAAGCATTTTGGAACTCATTCCTCATTTAGGGATACCTTGCTCAGCCTAGATACATGGAGGAGGGTCATGATCCTGCCACAAGTGATGTGACAGACTTTGTTGCTTCCCAAAGGAGGCCTCATCCTCTCTGAGGAATGGATAGGGAGTAGGGTGGGTAGAGGTGGGAGGAGAGAGAGAAGGAGAAGAAGAGGAAACCGGGATTGGTACACAAAATAAAAAAGATTGTTTTAAATAAAAAAACAAAAAATAAAGAGAACAACAGAAAAAGTGACATCATAGATGAAAAATAGCATACTCAATGGGAAACACATCTCAAGTAATATCTTTGATTTATTGATATCTGTAAAGAACTTATATATCTGAATGACTAAGAGAGCTAATAATCCAATTATAAAAAGACACATGATCTGAATAATAATCCTTCTAGTGGAAATAGACAAATCCACAATAAATACCTGAAAATATGTGTACTATGCATAATCATTAAGGACATTTAAATAAAAACAATAGAGACAAAATTTCACATTGATTGGAAGGGATAAAGTAAAAATGGTTAGTGTTTCCAGAGGTGTGAGTAATTACAACCTCATTGATAGTGAGGTTATAAAATTGCCAGAAGTTTCAGAAAACAAATTAAGAATCCTTCAAAATGTAAACCATAGAATTATCTAATGAGAGCCTTTGGATTCCAGCCCCAAATCTCTCTGCAGGGTTCAGAATCAGAACCTACAAGAAGCAATAAGGATTCTTGTTTCTCTGGCTCTCTGAGGGTTAATGAATAAATTCACATGTCCTTTTCCAAACAAGTCTCTTTTTTCTTCTGTTCCTAATCTAATTGTACTGTCCCACTTCTTATTCCTCCTAATTTCTTCGAGCTTCTTCTCTCCTAACCTAATATCTCTCTTTCTCTCGAGAGCCTTGAAGCAATAAAGAAATTGCAATAATTACCTGTCACTTGTTAAAAGCATAATCCTAGAGTAAGTGATAAGGAGTTGAGTCATTGCCATGGCAACACAGGTTCCAATGTGACAGGAATAAGTTTGTGAGCAGATGGATGGGCACACTGCCCAGTGATAAACTTTGAGATGTAGGTCTATTGTTAACAGACTGAAACACAAAAATGGGCATGCTTTTCTTAGGGTGCTTTGGTGTAGTAACCTTGGCTGTATATCTGTGGCTCTGACCTTGTGTAAAACTGTAGAGTTTTAAATTTATGATCTATTTGCAATAAGCCTTTATTTTAGCTTGAACTTGCTCTGAAATGAAAGTGATCTAATTGTATTCAGTTAGTCTGAGCAAAAGAACAAGGCCAGCTTTTAAGTTCCTAGAGTCCTTGCGGGACAAATAGATCTAGTGATAAAGCATTTCCTAATATATATTCTATATATCAAAATTATACAGCCAAATGAAAAGTCATCTTCCTGACTACCCACAGATACATGTGTCTATAAGACTGAGATGTAATTATGAGGTTATATAAACACATCACATAAGATTACACACTATAATGCAGGTGTTGGAGAGACACCAAGCTGCTTTAGCAAAGGTAAGCAACTGTTTCCAGAGTCAAAAAAAGAAACCTCTTATATCAATTGTATAATTATATAAATATTGGTTTCTTTTTCTAATCATATGTGTGTATATACATATATTATTTTTCAATTAATACAATAGATGAAAATGTTATAGTAAAATATCAAAATGTAAGGAGAACTTTTTCTTTAATCTTTGAGTGCATAATACCATGTGTTATATACAGGTACTATATTATATACAGCATTGTATTGCTCAATTCATCTGTTATTACTAAGGCTTTACACCCCTAAACAAGTCCACCTTTTCTCTTTCAGTTTTTGTTCTCTGGCAATAATAATCATATTATCTATTTTTATGTATCTGACCATTATACTTATATAAACAGAACCACTTAGTAATCCTTTCTTTTGTAACTGGCTTATCTCACATATCAAATGCTTCTAGGTTCATACATACTTTTTAAAACTAAAAGGAACCCAGTGAGGGCTTAGAACCACTGTGAATCTGGTAGAAAACATCTAGAAGTTTGGTTTCATTATTATTATTTGAACTATTATAAAATTAATTTTAGGACAGCACCCAAAACTGTGTTCAGTCACTTCATCTAAAAACATGTACTTCATCTTTCTCTGTTCTTATTTGTTCTCCTTCCACATTTAGTCCCAATGGTATCTTGATAGTTTTTGCTAAACCTATTGAATTTATCTTGTACAAATGCTAATAATGCCTCGTATATGAAAATAAAAACATTAATCTGTAATTATGCAAACTTAGGGGAAATGTAAGACTACTCAGAGATTGAATAAACTTGACTAGTTATTTCCCAAGACCTGATATTTTAATTGTCATGAAAAATATCTAGCCTGGTGATAGTGGCACATGCCTTTAATCTCAGCACTTGGGAGGCAGAGACAGGCAGATCTCTGTGAGTTAGAGGTCATCCTGGTATATATATATTGCTCTTATATATAAGAGATGGTTCCAAGACAAAATAAGAAGATATTGATCAAACAATATATTTGATTGTGAATGGGGACTGACAAAGTTTTTATAATAATAAGAATTATCAAATATGTATAAAGTTCCTACTCATTAAAATGTTATAACCTCTAAGGAGAGAGGAAGGCCATTAGTGGAATGCCTAGAATGACTGAGCAGGGCTACAGGAGTACAGCTGTTCTGATGCTTAATCTAGAAAAGGGACAGTGAAGGATTTTCCAAGAGAAATGTAAATTTGGAAAGATAAGAAGAAATGAGGTGTGTTCATAAAATATTAATTACATTAAAAATATCAAAACATAATAAAATTTTCAAATGATTTATAAAAGAAGCAATGAAAAATGAGGAAATTAATAGGAACTCCTCATGAATAGACACAGGCAAATTGTTACTATAAGTGTTACAGCTTATGATAGGTTATGATAGGCACACTAAGATTATTTGTGAAACCTGAAAAACTGTTTGAAAGTAACTTACCCATAGTATATAGATGATATAACAAAAATAAGAGTTTTTAGGTTTCTTTTCTATGTCATCTTATAGCTAGAGCAACTGAAATACACTGGGTAACCTTAAAGTTTCAATCAAGCATGAAAAATGCCTGGGAGAAAACTTGGTTCCAAACACATAAGTGGTATTTTTGGCTAGAATTTGAAAGTTTCTATAATTTCTGAAATGTAGAGTTCATGATGGTTGTCTCACATTCCGAGGTTGAGAGATTACAGGTCAAATGGATACTAGTTGCTCACCTTTCTACTTGGAGACTTCCATCTCAGTGACATATAGACCAAGTTTTCTTAAATGGAACACCTCTTCATGTCATTGGTCTAATTCAAAATAAAATCTGCCTCATTGTTATTTGTGGGATCAGAACATAATCTTGTGTTCTGAGTAGTTCACAGTCTTACTATAAATCCAAGGCACTTACCGAAAGGATGTTATTTTCACAGAGATTTTTGATATATAAGAGGTGCCATTAAAGTTTGTGGAAGGAAACTATTCAAGGATTTTCTTCCATTGGGGATAAGATACTTAGGGGAAAATCAGTTAAAATTTTCTGTATGATGCTCTGGTTGATACTTTCTTTTTGCCTCCCATGAGTACAATTCTCTGTGTTTGGAAATAGTATCCACCATTGCATTTGGGGCTAAAAACTGAGGTCTAATGACATGATTATAGGGTGCTTCCGTGACAATGTCCCTTCTGAAAATTGTCTTTAAAATATATGCAGTCAAATCTCACTGCTTTTTTATCTGTTTAATTAATGTCTGGGGAAATAACAGTGATTTGTAATCATCATCAAAAATTGTTTCTCGGGGCTGGAGAGATGGCTCAGTGGTTAAGAGTTTTGGGTGCTCTTCCAAAGGTCCTGAGTTTAATTCCCAGCAACCACATGGTGGCTCACAAACATCTGTAATGAGATTTGATGCCCTCTTCTGGCCTGCAGGGATACATGCAGGCAGAGCTCTGTATACATAATAAATAAAATTAAAAAAATATTAAAAAATTGTTTCTTATAGGTTTCATTATTATTTCAGGGGTAATATTACTTCAAAGGTATGTTACATGGAAGGGGATGGAGATGAGCATGTTTGATTTAGGAACTTCCATTACAAGTAGAGATAACAAGAGAGTATAAACAATAAATATTGCAACTGGTTTAATTAGTACATTTATTGATAGGATGATTTTTCCATTAGGTTACAGATGGAAAATTCTAGTAGCACTAAAAGCAAAGAGGGAGAATGGATGCATAAAATTATAGGGAATGGACAATGGTGGCTGCTTTTTATTTTATGTGGAAGTTGCAGACAGTCAATGGAAACTTCAAAATTAACCCATGTGATACTAATCCAGAGTAGAATGCATTATATTAGTAATTTTTTGTTTACAACAGATACATGGACATAAATTGTAGATAGGTAATTATATATGTATTTCTATAAGGGGTTAGTTTAAACACATAACTACTTGTGTTTATACTAGTTTGTTCAAAGAATAAGAATCAAGGACACCACTATAGCTATGAGCACTTCCAGGTTCCATGCATGAATCTGTATTTATAATACTCTTATTCAACAAATATATCTAGAGTGGACAGAACAAATAATCAATATTATTTCTGGGAAAGAATATTAGAAAATGTTTAGTACCAGAAAACAATGCAATGTTAAATTTCTTGGAGTATCTGAAAGGAAAACATACATGAAGGATTTGCAATCTTCACATCTGAAACAAATTAAGTAAAAAGTAAATAGAGTTTACAGAAGAATATAAATGAAAATAGAAATTAATATATGTGTTTTCACAGTTATTTAAATAAATGATTTAACTAATAAATAGATTTAAGAGTTAAATTCATAATATGCAAGAATTCCAAGATAATAAATTAAGGGCTCTACTTTCAGATAAGTGGAACACAATCTCCAATTCCTTAAGATTGAGTTGCACTTTGATACGGTATCATTAGAACTTTCTTCTGTAACTTTTCTCTAACAAACAAACATGGATCCTTACTCAAAATATGTGGTTAAACCCATCTGCCTGATGTACAGTGACACTCTATACAATACCCAATTTGTGTCCTTAACTGTCTATATCTTCATGAACATGAAAGATAGTTCTAGAATTGTGTGCTCTAGAGGTGACTGAAATGTCATCCCAACTATCACCAATTTGAGATCCTAGATGGAATTTTTGAGACAAGAAAGAACATTATGTAAGCACAATCTAAGGATGTTTGGACAATAGATAATAGTGTAAGTGCATTATTGTGGTGAAGATTGGAGAGTGAAAATATAGGTATCTCTGTAATAATCTCGCAAACAATTATGTTTAAGTAAAAAAAACGTCTAAAATTAAAACTCAGTGTCAGAAAATTCTATTTGGTACTTGTAGTAGCAGCTTTCTTGTTTGTTCCTGGCTGCCCAGACTCCAAATAATCACTCAGAAACCATATTTTTTAAATCACTGCTTGGCCAATTACTTAAGTGTATTGCTAGTTAGATCTTACATCTAGAATTAACCCACTTTCATTATTTTATATTTCAGCATGAGGCTCATGATCTACTAGCAGGGTTCCCGCTGGTGGCTCACATCTGTCTTCTCTGGTAGCTCCATGGTTTCTCCTGACTCAGCCTTCTTTCTCCCAGCATTCAGTTTAGTTTTCCCTGCCTACCTCTATTCTGCTCTGCTCAGGCCCAAGACAGTTTCTTTATTAACCAATTGTATTCACAGCCTACAGAGGGGAATCACACATCAGGGGCTCAAAAATGAAACAAAACAAAAAACATAAAAAGAGTAATGAGAGGAAAATAAGCAAGAAGGGAACATGTACATTGCCTTTGCATTTAAGACTCTGGTTGCTGTGGGACAATGGTCTTTTATTATGTCACTCGTTTTATTTTGATAATACTAATTGGCCAGTAGCCAGGCAGGAAGTAGAGGTGGGGCAACCAGACAGGAAGTAGAGGTGGAGCAACCAGAACAGAAAAATTCAGGGAAGAGAAAAGGTCAGTCTACAGTAGTCACCCAGACACAGAGAAAGCCAGACGTATAGCAAGACTGCCTCACCAAGAAAAGTACCAAGCCACGTGGCTAACACACACAAGCATTATGGGCTAATATAAGTTATAAGAGTTAATAAGTACCCTGAGATAGTAGGCCAATCAGTTTATAATTAATGTAGACCTCTGTGTGTTTCTTTGGGACTGAATGGCTCCAGGACCAGGTGGAACAGAAACCTCAGTCAATATCTGGTGGTTTATATGAACTTGTATTTCAGCGCTCCCATTTATGGTTTTTAAGTGATCTGAATAATACTTGAAAGGTATGACACATCTCCAGTACTTCCAAGGTATCGCACAGAATTAAATACTGATTAATCGATATTCTTGGCTCAGAGATTGAGGGTAAGGAAAGTTTGTTATTCACAGGATGGCTATCAAGCATTTTAACCATTGTTACTTTATTATAATTGGTCAGAACCTGGATCATGACAACCTCAATGAGAAACGTTCAGATGTTTATCTTTAATAAGCCAATTAAACAAACGAATGGTGAAAAAAGCAGAAAAGGATATCTAATCATTGTGAAAACATTGGGAAGAGGAATAAAGACATCTACTGTGTCTATCTTTGGGGCCCTAATATGAAGGCTAGGTTTTAATATAAGGTAAGAGATTTCTATAACTAAACAGTCCTGGTTATGTTTCAAAATGAGGTAAGAGATTGGAGTAATTAAATAGTACTGCCAAGAATATGTCTAACATTTTACTACAAATTGAATCATTTTATTTTGAAGGGAGGCTCACTGAGACTCACATAATCAACATAGTTGGTGTGCAGACAGGAATCAACAGACCCAAGGGTAATTTGTTGCAGTGACCCTGTAGTAAATAGATATTGAGACATGCAACCAAGGCTTTTCTTTGTGAAACAGGAATGTCTGAGGCAATCATTATATGGCCTCCTTTTCCTGTTTGAGGTAGGATTGTGTGCCTCTTCACTGTGGGTTGTTTATATGTCACCTGAAATGGGCGATAGCACATGAAAGCAAAGCCAAGAATTTGTGAGTGAACTGTTTTTGGTTGGAATCCTCAGAAATACATCACTTTCTACTTGGATTTGGTGGTGTCACTCCTTAATGAGTGAGGCTCACTCAGTGAATGCAGTGCTGTCTTCTGACATATTTCTATCCTTTAAAGTAATATGTTGAGGACTGGATCATAAATAGTCTTGTAGTGCTTACTGCATGGTTTTTGTGGTAGGAGATGGATGTGTCCTCTCACCACTACTCTTTAATATATTCTTGGAACTAATAATAGCAAACAGCCCTGGAGGATGAGGAGGTAGCCGTACAGATATGTGGTGGTGAGTGAATTGACAACTTGCGTTTTGACAATATTACAGCACTACTTGCTAAAGTCCAAATGAGCTGCAGGCCTTGGTAAATAGAGTGGTGGAAGTAAGTGCAAATCTTGGTATGAAAGTAAACATCGAAGAGACTGAGATACAACACCTGGGAAGAGCACACAGGTATTTTAACATTGTAATAAAAAATCAGAAACTTAAACAAACAGTCAAGTTTGTCTATTTGGGAGGTATCTTCAGTTCAAAGGCGGGAACTATTTCAGACATCAAGAGGCAGACACCGATGTGAGGACTGCTTTCCAGGGACTGGAAAGGTTTGGTCAGCAAGAGACATACAACAACAACAACAAAATTACAAGTATATGAGACACTTGTCTTGAGCTGCCTTCTTTACAACTCTGAAACCGGGACAAAGAACACTCCTCAAAACAACATCTGAATATGTTTGAGATGACACGTCTCAGGATGATTCTAGGTTTCATATAAAGAGATAGCCTATGCAATGGTGACATTAAGAAGCATCTCCATCTACAGAATAAAGTCAACTACAGGATACAGCCTGAGATACTTCAGTTGTGTTGAGAGAATGAGTGATGGTAGATATCCAAAGACAGTACTGTTTGGAGGCGTGCACAAGATAAAGTGAAGAGGAAGGCCCCCAAAACACTGGATAGACAGCAAAAAGGAAGACTGTGGAACCCTTGGGTATGACAATAACACAAGCATCTAGGACTTCCCAGGCTAGGATGTTGTAATAGGAGAGGTGCGGGGCTGTGTCCCCAGCACCCCGCCTGCTTGGCTAGCTTATGCCCCAAAATAATTACACGGACACCGTATTCTTTTAATCACTGCTTGGCCCATTTCTATCTAGCCTCTTCTAGGCTAACTCTCGCACCTGGACT
>NC_022012.1:33543901-33568978 GCF_000317375.1 Microtus ochrogaster | reverse complement strand
TTTTAGCAGCTGTTGCTCCTTCCTCAGCATTCAAACAATTCATACAGAGCATAATAGCATACAGTATCAAAATTCTCTGTGTATTTGCCATCTTTGTATGGCTTTATTTTAACTCTATTTCGTTTATTTTTACTTTTTGCTTTTTGAGACAGGTTTCTGTATCTTTGACCTGAAGTAACTCTGTAGACCAGGCTGTCCTTGAACTCTCAGAGATCTGCCTGTCTCTGCCTCCCAGGCATTGGGATTAAAGGCGTGTGCTACCACACCTTGAAGTCACAGAGGTCAATCTCCCGATGCCTACCAAGTGTTGGGATTAAAGGTGTGTACCACACACAACAACTCTCTTCCTTCTTTTTTGTTTGTTACTTTAAGAACTTGAAATTTTAGTATGCATATATTTTTAACACACTTCAAACCATTTTGAAATTTTCTTTCTCTTTGAATCTCTACTGTATATCTCTCTTTCTGACCACACGAGCCTTTAATTTACCAAACAATATCAGTAGGACTAAAGCCGTGGCTTTGCCAGCTAGATCTAGTCCATTCCTTAGCTTTCTGCCATTCCAACCTTGTGGCTGAGGTGCCGGCCAGAGCCGCATTCATTGCCACAAGTCTACAGTGTTTCAGTGTTCCTGCCAGCAAGCAAGCTTCAAGCAGCCTGTGCTTGCAAACCGCACGAACCGCCTGCGTAAAAGAGTCAGAGTTTGCCCTGGCAGGACAGCCCAGAAAGCTGGCATTTTAAACGGTGCAGAACCACCATAAACAGGCTGCCCATGCATGCTTAAGCATTGCCGGGTCATAAAGGATGATGATGGCTGAGGTGTTCTATGCAGCTAGGACTTAGCCAGACCAGAAGCAAACAAGAAATTGTCATGGCTAGTTTTATGTCATTCTGACACTAGTTAGTTTGATCTGAGAAGTAGAAACCTTAACTGAGAAAAGGAGACCATTAAAATTAGGCTACAAGCAAGCCTGTAGGCCATTTTCTTGATAAGTGATTGGTATGGAAATGCTTAGTCCATTGTGGGTGGTGCTCTCAATCCCCAGGCTAGTGGTGTTTGGTTCTATGAGAAAGTAATCTGAGCAAGCCTGAGGAACAAGCCATTAATCTGCAGTCTTCCATATCCCTGAATCAGCTCCTGCCTCCAGTTTCTTCCCTGTTTGAATTCTTGCCTTGATGGTTTTCAGTGATGAATTGTAATATGGATATATATGTTAAATAAACTCAAGTTTATTTCCTCCCCAAAGTTGCTTTTGATCATGGTGTTTTATCAAAGCAATAGGAACCTGAAGACAGGCATGAAGAACTGACAGACACACAGACACACACTCAGAAAAGTCAGTTGCGCTCTCACCATTCTAATATATTGGCATGAGCTAAACAAGAGTCTCAGTGTGTTTATAAGATATGGTTCAGAGGGAGGCATTGTCTAGTCTCTGTAGGAGCAATTGCTGTCTGGATTGTGATGAGCTGGGGTTTTCTCTAACAGTCTTTGTCTTAAGGAGAAGCTTTTTGGTGACAGTTGGGAGCTGCACTTATCTATGCCTATAAGGATATGTTTTAGAATGAAGTGTGGAATTCTACCTTGCTGAGGATGAAACTTCATTGTGCTCTTAAATCTGTATGGGACATTGTAGACATGAAATATATTAACTATGTTCTGTTCTCAAATATTGGCTCATTTATACATCATTCATCTGAGTCACAAGGCCATTAGGCAGAAATAAATAGAAAAACACAGAGGCAGTCCCTTAGTTGAGAATCATTGCCTGGGAATAACAGACCACAACTCTGCCTATATTCTTGATGCATTTTTTTTCTCTTTGCAGTAGTTCTCCTGGATTGTATTCAATATCTCTTGTTTGTGGCAGAATTCTAATATTTAAATATTCTATTGCCTATCAGTTATTAAAATTATCAAGGATAATTCAAACATGTATTTTCTCATAACACTTATATATTAAATGCATGAATAAATATTTGGTAACAAAATGCATAGTTTTAGCTTATTCAGTACCCATGAATATAAAGAAAAGCTGGATTCTATTTTGTGCCTCTAGTAAGAAAATTCAAATTACATATACATAAACCTTGCAAACAGATCCAAGCAATAAAATGAAACATTCATATTTACACAGGTTTTACATTAGCATACACTAATATCACATAGCATATATGTACATATAAGGCTGGGTAAACATATGTGGGTAACTTTGTATAGTAAAAAGAAATCAGTTGTAAAAAAAAGACATGAAAAAGTCTTCAAACTATGAAGATAAGATAAACTGACAAGACTTTGATATATCTGTGTTCTGGGTTTTAAGTTGGTCACAAAGCTGACAATGCTTTGCATCTGTAATAAGACAAATGTTGTTGCAGATTCCATATATTCATGTTCAAATGTTCATGATTGGTAAAGCTGTTGCTATGACTCTGTGCACCATATATCAGGTAGGACAATTAAAACATTATGTTAGTTAGAAGTGTCTAGCTCCTTTGTTTCTTTTTGTTAAAGCATTTTTATTATTTCAAAAGTACATAACATGTTTTGATCAACTTCATTGTCTTACTCAATCTTCTCCCAGATCTTACTCACCCAACTTTGTATCCTCATTAAAAAACAAAACAAAACCCTGAGCCCCATTTGTACTGTCTATATAGTTTTAGAGATGTGACCATTCATGGAAACATGTTAGACAAACCAGGGACCACAGCCTTAAGGAAAGCCAACTCTCCCTCTCCCAGAAGCTATCAATAACCAATAGTTCCTGAGGCAGTGGTGGTATTCTGTGACCATCTGTTCCCTTCATGTTGAGAATTTGTCCTGCTTGAGCTTGTACAGGTCTTGTGCATGATGTCACAAGTGGTGTGACTTTATGTGCACAGCTGTCCTATTGTGTCTGGCAAATACTATAGTCCTCCAGCAATGCTGACTCTTATGTTTCTTCCATCTGCTCTTATGCAGTATTTCTCAGGGAAAGGTAGGCGTGACAGGAGGAGGAACCTTTCAAGCCATGGAAGACAGAACTTAGTGATAATATATAAAAAGGAAGAAATAGAATAATGGAACATAATCACTTTAATGGGTTGAGAAATGGGAGGACAAGGAAAAAGAGGGAATATGAAGAGAGATAACACAAAGACTTTCTGAAAAGAATCATTTAAAAAACCTCTACTGCAGAAGATCCCTAAAGTGTAGCATATACACATAAGCTTATTCTCTTAACACAACTTGTTTCCAAGATTTAAATCTCAGAGAAATCAGAAAAAAATAACAGTGGCTTGTTATCTGAAATAGGACACAAAATAAAAAGGAAATAACTGGCTTACAAGAATTGAGAAGTTGTCCTTGAAAGAAATGAAAAAATGCAGGACATTTTGAGAAGGAAAATTTTTTTCATGAGAATTTTTTTTCATATAACTTCTTTAGAGCAAGTTTGACATCTTTATTTCTCAGGCTGTAGATCAATGGGTTCAGCATTGGAACAACAATAGTATAAAATACAGAGGACACTTTCCCTTGGTCCATGGAGCTGACTGACGATGGTTGTAAGTACATGAATGCAGCAGATCCAAAGAAGACAGCAACAGCTGATATGTGTGAGCTGCAGGTGCTGAAGGCCTTGGACCTGCCTTCAGTTGATTTAATCCTGAGGATGCTGGTAATAATGAAGATGTAAGAGCTCAGGATACTCAGTGTAGGGAAAAGGATATTAAAAGCACTAAAACACAGAACTACAACTTCATTGATAAAAATGCTGGAGCAAGAGAGCTCCAAGAGTGGAAAAAGATCACAGAAGTAATGGTTTATTACATCAGCCTTACAAAAATGCACTCTTAGCATGCAGACTGTGTGAGCAGTGGCACCAATGAAACCCATACCATACACCCCAAATATCATCCAGAAACAAACTTGATAAGACATCATAGCATTGTAAAGCAATGGGTTACAGATGGCAACATAACGGTCATAAGCCATTGCAGCCAACATATGACATTCTGATATAACAAAAATGAGAAAGAAATAAAGTTGAGTCATGCATTCAGGGTAGGAGATGATGTTCTTTACTGTAACAAAGTTCACCAGCATTTTGGGGGTAATGACAGTGGAATGACAGAGGTCAATGAAGGAGAGACTGCAGAGGAAAAAGTACATGGGGGTGTGGAGATGGGAGCTGAGCAGGATCAGAGTGATCATGCCCATGTTCCCCACCATCGTTACTGCATAGATTCCAAGGAAGAGGAAGAAGAGACACAGCTGTAGTTCTGGTGCATCTGTCAATCCAGCAAGGATGAACACAGTGACTGTGGAGTGGTTTCCAGTTCTCATTTCTTTTGGAGATTCTCTGTAGGAAAGAAAAAAAAAAGGTAAGATAAGCAATACCTGTCCTATCACATAATAAGGTGAGAAACCGAGTTCAAACTTTTTCAGCCATATATCTCCAAGTTTCATGGCTACTCTCTTATTAGTCTAGGTATTAGAGGTTCAAAAGTATAATACTCAGAAATAGATAAATATAAAATATACCAATCACTGTTCATGATCTACATTAGGAGAATACATTAGTACCCATTCCGTGAACAACCAAAGAGAGATCTGATGGTTTGAATGGAGGTTTCTAAGAACTTTTCAAGCCTAATTTAAAATTCTCACAATCTATGTACAGAGAGAATGCTTTCCCATGTTACAATCATAGCAACTCACAAACACATTAGTAATAACTATACACTGGATTTCAATGGTTCAAAGACTTTTCATGAGTAGCAAACAACATAGCCTGTATACTATACACACTTATTTTACATTGCAACAGAGGGTCAAGTTATGGCAACCAGGCAAAAAAAAAATGAAAGAAAAGTCATCTTAGTTGAACAGTCAGTAGGAAATCAAATCACCTTTATATGTAAATGAACTTATCTTTTATACAATTTTTTAAAACAATCTCTGAGAAAGAATTACTGAAAATAATTTCTGGTTTTCAAAAAGTGGGACCCAAGATCAATGGAAAAACTAACCAGCCACTGTGGAAATCACTGTAGAGAAATGGGAAATAATGGAGCAAAAAAGATTAAGCAGGAGTGGGAATGGAAGGGCAGGATGGAGGAGGGAATTAAAAAGGAGTGAAAGACTAGGAGTAAAGACTTTTCAAAAAGTCATATGGGAACCTACTACTGGAGAAGCCTTCTAAAATGTATACATATACACATGTAAGAGTAATCTAGGTGGAGTTACCATATATTGAAAAGTAGCACGTACTGGCCTGGAAGATTTGCCCCTAACAGTTAGTTTGCACTGTGTTAGAAAGACCTATGAACATTTCTGGGGGACGAGAGTAATCACTAATTTTAATCAGCTTTGAACCTTGCAAGGAATAATAATGATTGGCCTGGTGTAGAGGGCAAAAGGCCTTGTGCACGCAGGTAAGCACTGGAGAAGGCAGGAAAGTTAAACACACAGCGTATCTCCTCAATGGAGAGGCATAGCTGATCTTTCTGGAATGCTAGGAAAGATGTAGTTTTAACAACCTGGTGACCCTTTGTTGACTAATGAGACAGGATCTGCCTGTATCTCCCAGAGTTTTCATTTTTACCCATCTATAACCTTTTCCTCTAAATTCTGAGCATTGTTTTTACCCCATAAAACCCATTCTCATTACTAAGGTCCCTTGTGCTTTACAACAGCCTAGGTGACTTCTATGCTATCTTAGGGCCAGGCCAATCCTGATAACCACAGGTTTTATTTTTATCCCATTCAAGATTCTTAGACCCAAATCTTGGGCACTATCTTTGAGTATCAGTAGTACCCATTCTTACGAAACAAGCCAGATATACTTTGTAAGGAATCTCAATGTAAATTAGTCTTAAATTTTTGTGCACTTGATACTGAATTAATGGTTATCTGAATACTTTTTAAAAAAATTGTGCAGTGCTTAAATATGGCTAAAGTAATATGATCTTAGCCAGACTCTTTTTTTAAAAAAAAATATTTATTTATTTATTTATTTATTTATTTACTTACTTACTTATTTATTATGTATACAATATTCTGTCTGCGTGTATTCCTACAGGCCAGAAGAGGGCACCAGACCCCATTACAGATGGTTGTGAGCCACCATGTGATTGCCAGAAATTGAACTCAGGACCTTTGGAAGAGCAGGCAATGCTCTTAACCACTGAGCCATCTCTCCAGCCCTTGGCCAGACTCTTGAAGTCTTGGTCCAGCACCAGTTTCAGTAAAATTGGACTGAGCTGAGTTTAATTCTTGTATTTTCATGGATCGTTTTCCCCTGCCTGTTGTAAAGCCTGATTGGAATCACCACAGCCTGGCAACATAAGCTCACTAGTGTAATAAATACACAAATGTTATGAGGACAATAAGTTGGATTTGAGGACTGACTGCTCTGCAAGAAAGAAAGCATAACCAGTATCAATACAGGAACCAGGAATCTGTGGCCAGACAAGTCATTGTCCCTAGGGGATAATCTACTACTGTTGTTCCGCTAAATTGACATAGTAATAAATTGACTCGTAATGGCTTATCTTTGTACCCATGCATTTGTTCATCTCTTAATCCTTATACATGCTTCTTTTTACATTAGATGGCAAGTTGCACAGTGATCCACAACTGAATAATAAATAGGGAATGAGATGAGCATGCCTACATCTAAGTGGGATGTGTACCTCATACTCTTCCTTCAAATGCTCAAGGATCATTGTGAAAATGGGACCGATAAACCTCTATAAATTACACATTAAAAGTATTTCTCTGTACAACAGGATAGTGCTAATGTGAACTCACAGTGGCTGTGATGGGGTGTACAGGGCCTGTACATAATCAAACCAGATAAAATCAAAGCATGGAGGAGGGAGTTGGTTAGGAATTCTCACCCCTAGGTGATGAGCTATTGGGAATTTACTGCTGCTAGTGAAAGGAGAGTCAGTTTTGTTTTTTTAAAAGTGATATAGCTCCTGAGAGGGTGTCCATATGCAGTAGATGGTCCTTTATCCAGGAACATGGTGACAGCACTATGTGAACTCAAAAGTATTTTAAAACTTCATAGATAATAAAACATGATTATCTATGAAAACATACATATGAGGAACAACATTAAGACTGAGGAGGCTATATTTTGTAATATATAGGTATGTACATATATGTATACAATGATAGTTAAACTATAAAGGTTATGAATTTCAAGGAGAATATGGGAGGTATTTTATAATATATAGGTATGTACATATATGTATACAATGATAGTTAAATATAAAGGCTATAAATTTCAAGGAGAGTATGAGAGGTTCTGGATGAAGGAAAGAGAAGAAGAGAATCACAATGTTGTAATTATGTTATAATTTAAAAAAATTAAAAAATTGAATAAAATCAAGACAAAACCAAGAAGCTCAGTGGTAGATTATTTACCTGTTATGTTCAAGGACCTATACTTGATTATTACTACTAAAAATAAGTAAATTAAAATAAATTTTTAATGTAATAGAATAAATGAAGAGTTGATGAGGCAAAATATGTAGAACATTGAACATATGACACAATTTTCACATTCACTGCCCCTTCCTCCCTCCTCTCTTCTCCCCCAGACAACCTCTACTGCATAACAGTTGTCCTAACACCCCTTGGATTCATTTTACAGATTACTGGAGCATCAGAAATCACAGGAATGGTTTAAGGTGAGAATGTTAGTTTGCTAATGGCATTGCTGAAGTGTGATTAATATGCAATGGTCTATATGTATTTAATCAAATACAGTTTGATCAATTTTCACACACACACACACACACATACCAATGATGTTGTAAACATAATCAGAGAAATTAATACATCTTTCACTAATCAACATTTTCTTTTATCACATTGTGATTCTTGATTGATTGTTTCATCAAGATGATTAATATTGTGTGTACTCTATTTTGAGTGTACAATTCCATATTGCTTATAGGTAACCCAATTAACATTAGTAAAGACTTACAAATGTTGAATATATCCAAACTGTCTCTTGAAATTTCTGTCCTCTCGTAATCATTACTATGTTTTCTGCTTCAGTGAATTAGACTTACCTTATACACACAGAAGCATTCAGTACTTTTCCTTTAATGACTGGCTTATTCCACTTAGCATGGTATCTTTCAGATTTATTCATGTGTTTGGAAGCTAGAATATGAGTCACACTAAAACAACAATTTTCATGTGAAAAAATGGATTTACAAAATTCTAAAATATACTAGTAATTCAAAGTGATTTATTAGAAGAAATGCTGTATCTAAGCAAAGTGATAGTAATATACAATGAAAAGCACCTGATGAATTGTGTTTAGTTTCTGAGTATATTTTGTGATAGGGCATATAAATTATAATTATGCATTATAATCCAAGAATATTTGAAAGTATCCTACACTTAGTATTATATAACTAGTAAAACAATTAAGATTGTGTTTATCATGCTATTTTTTCAGAAAAGTACTGTAGTTTTTGAGATTTATTTTGTTATTAATATCACAATCTCTCACCAGTAAGCATACCTGTAAGAAGCACTAGCTTTAATGCATGGGAAATATTTTAAATTGCCATTTATGAAATTTCTATCATGTCTTGAGAACAGGGTTCATGGAGATCCTCCAACATTCTGGTCATGGAACATGCTAGAGCACATGAAACTCACATACTCACTTTCTCTCTACTTGGAAACCAGGTGAGCTTTAGAACAAAAGGATCCCTTCAATGAAATGGTGCTTGAGGCTGGTGGTGCTGGAAGTCCACAGTAAAATCCTCCAGCTCTTCTTTACTTACGAGATGACAATGAAAATTCATATTCTGAGTAGTTTTTATGAACATGAAAAATCCATTGCTGTGATTCTCCTCACAGCTTCCGAAGGTCTTACAAATCTTTTACAAAGATTTTAAAGTATAAGAGCTGTCATCAAGTATGTTGAAGGAAGTCCTTCTAGATTCTGTCTCCTTAGGGATGAGCCATTAGATACTTGCAATTAGGGTTTCCTTTGTATGTTACTCTAATCCCTTGGGTTCAATTCTCTGTGTTTTCAAATTGTAGAAATCATTATATTAAGGGCTAGAAACTAAGATCCAGCAGGCGTTGTTGTAAAAATCTTTTTATTAGCTTTATTTATTTGTCCATTCATTCATTCATTCATTCACTCACTCATTCATTCATTCACTCATTCATTCAGTGTGTGTGTGTGTGTGTGTGTGTGTGTGTGTAGGCATGATACAATATACATATAAATGTTAGAGCACCATTTGTGGCAGGCTGTATTTTCCTTACAACATGAAGTTCCTGGGGTCAAATTAGCCTCAACAGCAGGTAATTTTAACCACTGAGCAATCTCTCTGGTGTGTTAGAAATCTTTATGACAGTCCTTCTCAATTGAAAACAAACCAAAAAATTTGAGGTCATGATGTCAATATTTTCCTGCTATTTTAAGGCTTTTATAAACAAATAATAATTTGCAATTGTTATTATGGTTTATTTTTATGTTATATTACCATTTTAAAGACAACTAGATATTTAATATTAATAAAGGAGATGAGGACAAACAGGTCTTAAGTAACTTTGGAAGTGAGTAGAGATTGGAGAATTAAATATAAAATAAATTTTGTAATCATTTCTAAGGGTGTGTGTGTGTGTGTGTGATATTCTGAAAACACTGTTCTTTCAACGACATGGTTGATAAGTAATTGGACAGTGGATAGTGACAACCATATTTCTTGAAATGAAATGTAATGAAATTAATAAATTAGCAATGAGAATTGCAAAAGTGATCCATATGTGATTAAAAAGAATAGGAAACTGTTGTGTGAACAATATACAGATGATTGTATATAAAAATATATTTGCAAATTCAGATAATGTAAATATATCTTTATATGAGAATTTATAAATGCACACATATTTTCTAGTTTAGAAATCAGAAGCAATGACGCCAAAGTAGCAAGGAACACACTCAGTTCCTGTGGGTAAACCAGGAGTACAATACTTTTCTCCGATAATCATCTAGAGGGACTTGGAGAAAAACACATTAGTGTATAATAGTAATTCTGGCCATGGTAATTATAAGGCCTTTTAGAACATCTTCAAATGCCACAAGAACCAGAATGCAAAATCAAAATGCTTGGAGGTCAACCACCCCCCCAAAAAATGGTTGGAGGATTTCAAAGGGTTCCAGGCCTGATGATAGAAGGGTGTTTCCCATAGCCAAAGAGGAAACATGATTAGCAACAAAACAAATACACTAGTAGTGGAATATAAATTAAAATATAACTATATTCATACATTTATATTGATTTAAATAAGTTGAAAATAAATTAATGATATTCAATGACAAACAGCAAAAAGGATTTATACACATTTATATAATTTTGATCATCTCAAATGAGTGACACATAACAATCGTCTATTCCATAAGGGTTATTCCTGCATCATCACTAAGTCTCATAGGAAAATAGGTCTTCCATGTAACTAGACACTGAGCACAGTTTAATCTGTTCTTTGATGGTCACACTGACTGCTGTCACATTGCATGTGCTACACACGTACTCATTATATTTACTTACAATTTGAGTTACTCATCATTGTCAACCATATTTCACAACTATGTGTAGCTGCTCTGCCAATCCATCCTTGTCTTACCAACTCAATCTCATCACTTTTATAAACAACTCAATTACCCACGTTGTGAAATTTCATTACCAACTCTATCTGATGAGAACAACTTACTACATATACAGCCTTCAGCTCCATAAAAACTCCTAAAATCAAAACATCTATAATAATTCAATTAGAACCTCAAGTCTCAGGATACTCCTTCATAGCCATAGCAGTTGTATAATAAAACACAATTAGCATACCATCCAAATAAATTTCAAAAACCTATTAAACCTAAAAATGAACTCAACTAAACCTACAATCAAACAACCCATACACATGCTAATAATTAAATCTAATCCCTCCACAAATAGGTGAGGTCTTTAATGCACATTACAAATACCACATTAAAGATATTAAATTAAAATGTAATTAGTAATTACTTCTACATAGAATTTAATTTGACTAATGACATGAAAAATTATTGCTGTATTTTAAATATAGAAACACTAATGACAAACATTTGAAGAAAAAAAAAGCAACCATTACTCAAAATTATTAACCACTCTTTTATTTATTTCCAACTCCACCTAATATTTCAATGTGGTGAAAACTTTGGTTCCCTCCTTTGTTGAAATAGGAGCGGTGGGGCTGCGTCCCCAGCACCCCGACCGCCCGCACGGCTAGCTTTACCCGAAATAATTACACGGACACTGTATTCTTTTAATCACTGCTTGGCCCATTTCTATATAGCCTCTTTTAGGCTAACTCTCACACCTGGACTAGCCCATCTCTAATAATCTGCTGTAGCCCACAAGGTGGCTTACCAGGGAGATTCTAGCCTATGTCCATCCTGGGTCGGAGCTTCATCGTGTGTGCCTCAGAGAGCAGAGCTCTCTCCTCTGCCCGCAAGAGTGGAGCATCGTGTCTCTCTGAGGCGTCTGCCCCCGAGAGGAGAGCTGTCGAGTCTGACCTCACTTCCTTTTCCTCCCAGCATTCTGTTCTGTTTACTCCTCCCACCTATGTTTTAACCTATCAGGGCAAGCAGCTTCTTTATTTAATTAACCAATGACCTTCCTCCATCACTCTTTTGTTTTCGCCTCACCAGACAAAGTCTCCCCAGTCCACTCCTACCCATCTGACACAGTAACAGCATTCTCATCAGTACTTGTGTTTGTCAACTGTTCACTGATCCTCACTATCTATGAAGGGGAAAAATGGCAACTGCCACATAAAGCAAGCCTGAAAGAAGCCTAAGCAAGTTGTGCGGGATGTCCTCTACCCTTGAAAACATAAAAAAAGGCACATTGTTTTCGTCCTTAGGGTTTAATTTCTGCATCACATCTCCACCGTGCTGATGCCAATATTAATAAATGTCTGCCTAAAAGTGACCAATGATTACTCTGGATACAGTGTGATGAAAACTGAACTTTTTTCTTACACACACACACACACACACACACGCATGCACACACAAACACATACAAAATTATTCTCCATCTAAACAGATATACTTCAGCATGCTCTTCCCCAACACTCTACAAACTATCTTAACTATCAAAACCATCACAGGCAGCTTAAACATATTTTAGAGGAGCCTGAGATGTAGAAAAACCAATGGGAATCTGAAATCTAAGTGGGAAAGAAAAGACATTAGCAAAAATGAAGAACAGATACTTGTTCTTATTTACCCAGGAAAAGTTCAGGCAATGTTCTCATAGACCCATGATTTGAGTTGTTGGTCCCCAACTAGTATCTCTATTTGGGAATTTTAGAAAAGTTGTAAGGTCAAGCCTAACTGGAATCATTAAGTGAGTCCTTGAATTTACATTACTCTGACCACTTTCTATCTAGCCTCTTCCTAGCTTACTCTGGCTTCCGGTCGTCTTGCTTCCGGTTGTCTTTAATGGAAAATGCTTTGCTGTGCTGTTTTGAACCAAGGATCACTAGTTGAACTCTTTGAGACTAAAAACAAAACAAGTCATTTCATTCTTCTACAGCAGCAATAAAACAAACAAAAACACACAGCCAATATTTGTATATTTCTACAATATACAAATAAAACAGTTATATGATGGCAGTAATAATTCCTGTAAATCTGGATTGGATTCAGTCCTTGAAATATATATTTCAGAATTATTATGGGAATTCACCTTTTAAAAATTAAATGCCTTTCATCCTTTTATTTTGTATTTTTGAAGTTATATAAACTAGGTAATAATTTAATGAAATAATTGGCATTAAATAACTTAGTGAGCAAAACACCAAAACAAACCCAAGCAATAAAATTTGCACTATGTATCTCCATTCCAGATTTTAAGTTATATTACAGAACTATAATAAGAAGAAGAGAATGATACTAACATAAAAACAGAGTCATTGAACAATGCATAGAATTGATGCTCCCATTAAACACACACTTACACAACTATCTGATTTTGACAAAGAGGCCAATATGTATTAGAGAAAAGTTAGTATCTTTAGCAAATGGTGCTGGTTAAGCTGGATAGTTTTATGTAGAAGAATGAAACTCTAATGTCTTTCTGTATAAAACTCAACTCTAAATGGATTATAGACCTCAATATAAGCAATGATAGCATAACCCTAACAGAGGAGAAAGTAGGGAGTATGCTTTAACTCAAGGACATAGGAAAGAACTTTCTGAAGAGGTCCCTGATCATGCGTGCTAGAAGATTAACAATTAATAAGTAAGATCTTTGTCATAAACTGTTGGGATTAATGAGTCCTGGCCTTCAGCTACTTTTCCCTCCTAGAACCTTCTAATTAAAGTTACTAGAAGCTGTGCCTAGTTAGAGGATCAGAGATTGGGATTATCACCTGTTGATCATTGACTGCAGTGTATTTAAGTCTACATGGTGTTAATAAAGCGGGGCTTTGGTATCAATGTTAAAAGGTCTCCATGTTGGTCTGTCTCTGCATCTGTATTGTCAACCTCCAGCCGAAGCTCGCGAACTGGGGTCTCGTGCATAGACCGCATACCGGGGCCGCGGTGCGCGGCAATAAACAAAAAACTTGGTTTGCCGGGCGGTGGTGGCGTACGCCTTTAATCCCAGCACTGGGGAGGCAGAGACAGGCGGATCTCTGTGAGTTCGAGGCCAGCCTGGTCTACAAGAGCTAGTGCCAGGACAGGCTCCAAAGCTACAGAGAAACCCTGTCTCCAAAAACTAAAAAAAAAAAAAAAAAAAATAAAAAAACTTGGGTTCAACAAAGGATATTATGAGTTTAGTTTAGAGGATGCTCACAAAATAGGAAAGGATATTATGAGTTTAGTTTAGAGGATGCTCACAAAATAGGAAAAATTCTAACATCTGACAGATGATTAATATTTCGAATATGTAAATAACTGTACTGTGGAGTAAACCTTTTGTATACTGTAAAGATATGTCGCTATGATTGACTTAATAAATAAGCTGACTGGCCAGTAGCTGAACAGAATAAATTTAGGCAGGAAAGCCAACTGAGAATTCTGGGATGAAGAAGGGCAGTGTCAAGAGTCACCAGCCAGATGTAGTGCGAGCAGAAGATGAAAATGCCATGCTATTAAAGGTACCACTGTGAGGCAGAGTGTAAATAAGGAGTATGGATTAACTTAAAATGTAAGAACTAGATACTAATAAGCCTGAGCTATTGACTGAACATTTATAATTGATTTTAAACCTCAGAATGATTATTTGAGAGTGACTGTGGGCCAGGAAAACTCCGCCTATAGAACTCAACAAATTAAGTTTAAATAAACCAATCAAACTTTAAAATTCAATGCCAAATTAAACACCTCAAAAGATGAAATACAACTGACCTAGATATATTTTTTAAAAGGGTCGAGCCATCAAAGAAATGCAAATTAAAATTCCTTCAGATTTCATCTCACTCTAGTTACAATGGCTAGGTAAAGAAAAATTGACAATAAATGCTGGCAGGCATGTGGAATATTGTAACACTTGTACATTGCTGTTGGGAGTACAAAATGTTGTGTCACAATAAATGTGGAGGTTCTTCACAAAGCCAGAAATATATCCACCACATGATGTGGCTATACCACTCTTAGACATATAGCCATAGGATTTCATATCCTACTATAGAATTACTTGCTCTTTCATGTTTATTGATGCTCTATTTCTAATAGCCAGAAATTGGAAATGGCCTAGATGTCCATTAACAGATGAATCAAGAATGAAAGCGAAGTACAGTTAAACAATGAAATATTATTCAGTTGTAAAGAAAGACTAAATCATGAAATTCTCTGGTAGATTCTGAATGCAATAACACAAATACAGAAAGGCAAATGTCTTTACTTTTTTCTCATATGCAGATGTTAGTTTTGAATCTTCAGATATGTGCATTTCATTTAGAATACCAATAGAGATTGAAGAATTCCTGGGCATAGAGGAGACATAGAAATCAGTTGTTTAAAGTTTGAAGGGGAATAAGGGAACTGTTAGTGTTAAATAATGGCAGGAGAGGAGAAGGCAGGATAGAGGAAGGAGTATTGGGAGAGATAAGTACTACCAAAGATCTCTTGAAAATGTCATTCAAAAACCTATGGACTTTGGAACTGAAGAGATGGCTCTGTGGTTAAGAACACTTGTTACTCTTGTAGCGGAACCAGATTGGATTCCTCCAACCCATATCATAGTTCACAACCACCCATAACTTCAGTACGAGAGGATCTGACTTCCTGTGGACACCAAGCATACATGCGTTGTATATATGTACATACAAGCAACACACTTACATAAAAAATAAAATGAATAAATATAATTTTAAATATTAACAAAGAAACCTACCTCCTACTGTAGAAACTTTCACAAATCATGTATTAATTAAAATAGATTTGCCCTATAAATACAATGACTCTATTATACATCACAAATTAACAAATAAAAACCCAGTGACAAGGATAGGTTACATCTTTTGGAATTGTTATCCAGCTAATTCCCAAAGATCTTCAAACAGTAAAAGTCTGCCAAATTATAAATTCAGTGATTCCTGTTTGACTTGTCAAGACATACTCATTGGAGCAACAGTAGAATGAACATCATGGATGTAATGAATCACTTTCCTATTGGATTTAGCAATCATGCCACAAAACAAAACTCTTACCTGGTTGCATTATCAAGCTAGGAATGAACCTGTGTCTAGAGAGATCGTTGGCTTTGATAATAATACTCTAATACTATTATTCTGCTACATTGGCGTCAGCTCCAATTGTCTTATCATTACACCATTATATTAAGCAAGCTTTCAACTTTCAGCAGAGAAACTTCTGTATGTAGTAGATACTGATTAAAATAGAAACTCACAGGGTGTGAGAATAAAGAGCTTGCTCACCCCTCAGAGGAACATATAAAACACACTGTGCCACTCTATCAAGGCTCAGAATTCCTTACAGGACACAGGAAAAAAATAGTAAGAGCCAGATGTGGTGAGTGACTACAAGAAAACTTTAACTTTTGGATATACCAGGGAAGCTGTGTTTGAAAGAATATGCACAAAACCCATGCAAGCCGAGGCCAGCCCAAACCCTAGCACAGACAGGGGGAGTAGGGATGAAGCTCTACCCCCAGCTGAGGGAATATTGGAAATTGATTGCTTCAGGGAGTCAGTTAACTGAAAGTGTAGTCCCTGGTAAGCAGACCAAACTCCAATAAAACAGTCAACAAACACAATTTGCTTTTGATGCATTTTTAAAACAAATGAAAGGACATGAGTTGGGTGCATAGGGAAAAGAGTGGATCTGGCAATACAAAGGAGGATATCTTTAAAACATAAAAAATTCTCAAATAACTAGTGTGTGTGTGTGTGTGTGTGTGTGTGTGTGTGTGTGTGTGTGAAACTTTCAGTAGTTGGGCAGTATAATTCATAAAAAATTCCAGATAAGCAAGATTCTGAGGGCATAAAAAGATATGATCAAACATGTTTAGTCACCAGATAAGTAATTTTAGCTGAAGAACACATTCCATACATATAAAGCAAAAGGAACCATAAAATGATTTGATGGATTGAAAAATACATTTATAAATTTTACAGGTTACTCTCTATAGGCAAACTCTGGAATATTCAAGAATTATCTTGTCCAAGTATAAGAAGTTATTAATCCATTCCTACCTGAAACCACCCCTTTTTCCCCATCAAAACAATCACATACTATCAGTACACTCAGGGATAGACACATGTTATTGTCTCTGGACTCCTTTCTGAACAAAACTCCTAGATATGGTATGTTTTTGTTATGATGAATATTTCTTCATACATGGAACTTCTTTTTTTGAAATAACTTATTTAGAGCAAGTTTGACATCCCTGTTTCTCAGGCTGTAGATCATGGGATTCAGCATGGGCACAACAGTCGTATAAAACACAGAGGATACTTTGCCTTGGTCCATTGAATTCACTGATGATGGCTGTAAGTACATAAATGCAGCAGAACCAAAGAAGACAGCAACAGCAGAGAAGTGGGAGCTGCAAGTGCTGAAGGCTTTGAATCTGCCCTCAGTGGATTTGATACGGAGGATGCTGGTAATGATGAAGATGTAAGAACCCAGGATGGTCAGGAATGGAATAAAGATATTGAAAGCACTGAGGCATATTAGCACTATTTCATTGACAAAAGTACTGGAGCAGGCAATCTCCATCAATGGGAAAAGATCACAGAAGTAATGGTTTATTTTATTAGCCTTACAGAAAACCACTTTTAGCATGCAGAGAGTATGAATTGTTGCACCGATGAAACCCATGCTGTACACCCCACCTACCATCCAGGAACAGATTTGGTAAGACATAGTAACATTATAGAGCAAGGGATTACAAATGGCAACATAGCGGTCATATGCCATTGCAGACAACATGTGGCCCTCAGAAATAATGAAAGCAATGAAGAAATAGAGCTGAGTCATACATTCCTGGTAGGAGATGACATTCTTCTTTGCCACAAAGTTCACCAGCATTTTGGGGGTGATGACAGTGGAGTAACAGAGGTCAATGAAGGACAGACTGCTGAGGAAGAAGTACATGGGGGTGTGCAGGTGGGAGCTGAGCACGATCAGGATGATCATTCCCAGGTTCCCCAGCACTGTGAGCAGGTAGATTCCAAGAAAAAGCAGGAACAGGGGAAGTTGTAGTTCTGGTTTGTCTGTTAATCCAGCAAGGGTGAACTCAGTCACTATGGACTGATTGTCTTCTGCCATTTCTTCCTGAGAGTTCTATTTATGAAGTGAAAAAAATAGGAGTCATACATTTATTCTCTTACCATACATTGAAGTGTAATATAGAATTTAAATCTTTTGGGACAGATATTTCAAGTTCTCTGACAATAACTTATTTATGTTAAATGGCCAAAAAATTGTGGAAATGCTCAACATCCTTATCCATCACCAGAAAAATGCAAATCAAAACAACTGAGATTCCATCTTACACCTTTAAGAATGGCCACGATTAAAAACACTGATGACAAATTATCCTGGGGAGGATGTGGGGTAAAGAGAGCACTCCTTCATTGTTCATGGGAGTGCAAACTGGTATAGCTGCTTTGGATTTCAGTATGGCAATTTCTCAGAAAATTAGGAATTTTCTACCTACCTCAAGATCCAGCAATACCACTTTTGGGTATACACCCAAAGGATGTTCAATTGCACCACAAGGACATGTGCTCAGCTCTTTTCATAGCAGCATTGTTCATCATAGCCAGAGCCTGAAAACAATTTTAATGCCCCTTGGCTGAAGAATGAATAGAGAAAATGTGGTACGTTTACACAATGGAGTACTAGACAGCAGAAAAAATAACGACATCTTGAAATTTGAGGGCAAACAGATAGATCTAGAAAACATCACATTGAGTGAGATAATCCAACCCAGAAAGACAAATATCATATGTACTCATTCATAAGTGGCTTTTAGACATAAATAAAAAGAACAGTTGACAATTCATAATCCCAGAGAACCTAGACAACAAAGAGGACCCTAAGAGAAGCATACGTGGATCTAATGTACATGGAAAGAAGGAAAAGACAAGATCTTCTGAGTAAATTGGTTGCAAGGAGACCATGGTAGAAGGTAGAAGGAGAGGGGATAAGAAGAGAGGGAAACAGAGAAAAATACATAGCTCAATAAAATCAACTTAAAAAATATGTAACATGCAAACAAACAGCAGGTAGACATATACATCCATCTGTGTTCTGTCACAGAACAGTGTTTGTACTTGGACCCAAATCTCTGAAGAGTAGGTATGATTACTTTGATTTTATTTTCTCTAGACTCTATATACCTTACTTATAAGATGCTCATCTACTCTATGGAGCTTTTACATTCAGATATGTATAACATCCACAAGAGAACCTAACCAGTACAGCTGGAAGTCTCCCATGGTAAATTTAATTTCCAAGTAAAATGAAAGTTTCTTGAACTTTCATTCAATATTGAGTCAGAAGTTTTATTTCTGGTAATTAATCGAGGAAATAAAAAGAAAATCGTTTTATGTGGAAAGCAAATGTGAAGCTGCGGATTCTTATTAACAACAATGTCTATAGAGACAATTCTAACCCAGTCATATATCTGTTAAACTGGTGTACAAAGTCAATGGGGCTGTGGCAGACTAGATCAATAAGAAAACTCAAGAATCATAAAACTTATTAAAAAAACTTGTAAAATTTGTTGTGCCCAAGTTGAGACCTCCAGAGAGACCACCGGAATCTAGTCAAGTCGAGAGTGCAAAAGCAAGGTTTATTTCTTTGTGCATATGGTCCAGCTAGCTATGAGCACTCCCCCATGTGATGCAGCGCAGTAGGGAGATCCCCTGTTCCTCATTTGGGGTTGACATATATAGGCAAAAACCGCAAGCCAGGTCAAGTCAGGGTCAAGGGGATTGGTTTTGCTAGATACAGGAGGTGAACTACTTCTGCATACCATCTTCCCCCTGTAGCAGCTACTTTTGCTTTTGTGCATGCCCCCGCCCTTCCTTGAGCAGTTATGTCTGCCTTTGTCTAGACCACAAAGCTGGGTTTCGACAGAGGGCTAGCTGTTAGGAACATTTTGTGGTTTACGCTTTTGCAGAGGTTCCTGTTTTCAACTAGCTCTTGATATTGCAAGGGTTATTGAACCCAGTGACATAACCTGCTTCTTATCAAGCATAGTTCCTTAAAATTTTCATGTCCTTACAAAATTCTTATGAGTAAGTGATAGAAATGTAAGACATTATACTTAGAACCATAAGGGATTGAGAGGAATTATAGAACTAAGTAAATGGAGTTCAAAGTTTAAGCATCATAAAAATAAAAAAAAAACTATTTTAAAATGTCATATAAATTCAGTGCGATAGTTGTGAAATCAGAACTGTGTTATTGTAGATACTAATACATAGACCACAGAATGCCTAGAGAATATATGCGGCCCAGGAACACCAGAGCAAATTTGAAAGATGGAAATAAAGTGGGAGATTTTACTTTTTCCTACTTGGAAATTGTTTAAGTTTTACAGTATCAAGATGGTGTCATATTGACTGAAACACAGGTGCACTATGAAATGAAATTAATGTCTAAAAACAGACATCTATAAAGGAATAATTCAGTATAAAGATTTTATGACATTTCAGCAGAGATAGCAATTTTTTCAACATATGTTACTGATATAATTAGATAATTACTTTTAATCAATAAAGTTATTTCAAAATGGGAACTGGAATAAACATAAAAGCCAATTTATAATAATAAGACTAAATCCTTGCAAGCTTGGAATTGATAATAGTTCTTACGTAAGATGGCAAAGACAACCATACAATATCAGTAAGCTGATAATTAATAAAAATTTAAAAGTGCTTTAAAAGACACAACATATACCTTGAAAAAATGACACATGGAATGCTAAACAACTCAAGATATATATGTGGAAAATTATAGGAAGTGTATAAGGAATCCACACAGAGTAACTATTAAAATGACAAATGACACTATTTATAATGGTCAGAAACTGTGAATAGTCATTCCTCCATGTGATGCACATGATCAATAACCACTTGAAAATCTCTGTGTTATTACTGTTGTTAAGAAGCTTTACATTAAAACCATAATGGAAAAAACATTTCACATAAATTGGAAAAGTTACAATAAAAAGACAGTAAGCATAATTAAGGGAGAAAAGAAATTATCATTCTCACATATTTCTCCTACAATTTTAAAATTATGTGTAATGTTTAGAAAACGACATGTGGTGGCGCACGCCTTTAATCCCAGCACTCGGGAGGCAGAGGCAGGCGGATCTCTGGGAGTTCTAGACCAGCCTGGGCTACAAGAGCTAGTTCCAGGACAGGCTCCAAAACCACAGAACAACCCTATCTGAAAAAACAGAAAAAAATAAAAATAAATAAATAAATAAAATTAAAAAAAATTTAAAAAGTTGTTTTAACATGTACCTAACAATTTCACTGCAGGATACATAAACTCAAGAACTAAAAATATTCTGACATAAAAAAATTTGTATATGGGTATACTGAAAAGGTCCATGGTTGGAAGCCATCCAAGTGTCCATTCAAAGATGATGGTGTAGCCGGGCGATGGTGGCGCACGCCTTTAATCCCTGGACGGGAGGCAGAGGCAGGTGGATCTCTGTGAGTTCGAGACCAGCCTGGTCTACAGAGCTAGTGCCAGGACAGGCTCCAAAGCCACAGAGAAACCCTGTCTCGAAAAACCAAAAAAAAAAAAAAAAAAAGATGGTGTACTTTGTCCATAAAATGGGCACTCATAAAATGGGTGTAAGAGTTCCTTCTGTTGGTTGGATAGGGGAACAGGGAAGCACATATCTTAATTAAGGGAGCCATCTTAGGGTTGGCAGGAGACTTGGACCTAGAGGGGCTCCCAGGTGCCCAGGGCGATGTCCCCAGTTAGTTCCTGGGGCAGCTGAGGATAGGGAACCTGAAATGACCCTATCCTATAGCCATACTGATGAATATCTTGCATATCACCATAGAACCTTCATCTGGCAATGGATGGAGATAGAGACAGAGACCCACACTGGAGCACCGGACTGAGCTCCCAATGTCCCAATGAGGAGCAGAAGAAGGGAGAACATGAGCAAATAAGTCAGGACCACAAGGGGTGCACCCACCCACGGAGACAGTGGGGCTGATCTATTGGCAGCTCACCAAGGCCAGCTGGACTGGGACTGAAAAAGCATGGGATAAAACCGGACTCTCTGAATATGGCGAGCAATGAGAGCTGCTGAGAATCAAGGCACTAGGTTTTGATCCTACTTCATGTTCTGGCTTTGTGGGAGCCTAGCCAGTTTGGATGTTCACCTTCCTAGACCAGGATGGAGGGGGGAGGACTTTGGACTTTCCACAGGGCAGGGAACCCTGACTGCTCTTCAGGCTGGAGAGGGAGGGGGAGAGGAGTGGGGGGAGGGGGAGGGAAATGGGAGGCTGGGAGGAGGCAGAAATATTTTCTTAAAAAAATAAAAATAAATAATAAAAAAAGAAAACAATTGATACAAACTTTACACAATGATGATTTGGAAGGCACTTCTGGTAATTATATCTTGTTTGTTCAGCTTCAATGTGAAAAAAACTTTCTTTGAAAATAAATCCACATACACCTCAAAAAAAAAAAGAGTTCCTTCTGTTTATGTGTTGCTTTCATTGGTTGAATAAAGAAACTGCCTTGGCCTTTTGATAGGGCAGATAGGTAGGTGGAGTAGACCAAACTAAATGCTAGGAAGAAGGGCAGTCTGGCAGACGCCATGGTTTTCCTGCCTGAGATGGACGCTGGTTAGAATCTTTCCCAGTAAGCTACAACTTCGTGGTGACATACAGATTATTAGAAATGGGTTAGATCAAGATGTGAGAGTTAGCCAATAAGAGACTAGAGATAATGGGCCAGGCAGTGTTTAAGTGGATACAGTTTCTGTGTGATCATTTTGGATGTAAGCCAGCAGGGCAGCCGGGACCAAAGGCAGGCACCCCTATTTTCTTTGACGTTCAGTAAAGATGCCTGAAGTCATGAGGGGTTTTTCATTTGAGTTGGTATAGGAGGTTTTCTATCTATGTGTTGCTTTTATTGGTTGAATAAAGAAACTGCCTTGGCCTTTTGGTAGGGCAGAGATTAGGTAGGTGGAGTCGAGAGAACAGAATGCTGGGACAAAGGGCAATGTGGCAGATAGAGTCTGAAGCATGTTAAAGAAATTAACCAGGCATGGATAGCCACAATTATCAGTGTTAAGATAAGACCAATTCACATGGACAGAAAGAGTTTCTGCCAAAAATATACTAAACACATTAAATTATACCATAGAAATATGTTTTTAATATATATATGAATATATATATATATAATACATCATAATGAATGTATTATAAGAGTTAGACAGCCATTTCACACTGACTTATGCTGTCCCCCACAACCTACTTCTTTGTTATCCTCCTTAAAGTTATTTCCATCAAGGACTTGGCTAATATCAAATATGTCCATTAGAGTTTACTCTGGACTGTAACATTTCTCTCTCTCATTACTAACTAAAAGTTCTTTGATTGCTTTGATGACTCACATGCTAGTACAATCACTGAGTGTTTTGTTCTTTCTAATATTTAAAGAATAAAACTCAGGCCCTTACCCCCCACCCCGTGTGTGTGTGGGGTGTGTCTGTGTGTGTGGGTGGGCCATAATGTGTATGTAGACCTCAGAGAACAACCTTCAGGAGTGGTTCCTTGCCTTTCCATATTCTCAAGACAATATCTCTTTGGTTGGACCATGCAAAGCTAACTGGTCCCACCAGCCTCTCTAGTTTCTTCTTTCTCTGTCTCCTGTTTGCCAATGAGTTACTGTGATTAGAGATATTACTATTTCTGGCTTTTTTAAAAGTGGGTTCTGAGGATCCTTATTCAGGTCTTCATGCTTATGTAGCAATTGTATCTACACTGTACTCCCATACCCAGACCTTTGTAACTATTAACTGACAATGAGTTCAAGACACAAGACACAGAATTTAAAATATTTCTTCTATGTTATTTTATGAAATGGGCAAAGATAACAAAAACAAAACAAAAAACAAGAAACTGTTAAGTGGGGCCAACAATACAGAGTGTTGAAGAGTTTGTCAAAAAAAGTCAAATGAAGTCCTCAATAGAATATCTATTCTCTTCTAACTTCCTGGTTGGCCATCTCTTGTCAACGATTACCGTCTCCTTTGTTAGCTTGAAGAATGTCTAGAAGTTAATGTTATTGGTTCATAAAAGCTTAATGTTCTAACTGAAATTTTGTCTTTATTTACAAACCTTTACTAAATTTAGTAATCAGGTAGGTTTACCTCTATTAAAGAACTTACATACACACACATAGGTATGGATTGAACATGTCCCCAAAGTTCTGTTAGGAATTTAATCTCTAATGTGACAGTGTGAATAAGTGAAACCTTAGAGGAGACTTTACAAGATCACTGCTTAATAAGATGAAAGTAAGTTAGTTGTCATATTATAGGTGCCTAACATAAGAATGAGTTTGGACTCTAGTGCTGTAGTGTATGTATCACTTTTCTTCCTTGTTTACCACAACATGAGGATCCCTCTGACATTGGACTTCCAAGCATCCAGGGATTAGAGATAAATGAATTTCTGATCATTATCAATTTCCTGTTTTAGAATGTGGTACTGTGTTGATCAGCAGACAACATACTAAAACATATCATTATACAATTCGGAGGGTTTCACCAACCAGATGAGTGGCATACTGGTTCATAAAAGCTTAATGTTCTAACTGAAATTTTCTAACAGATCTGCCACCCCTGCCTCTCAGAAGCTGTCTCAGGAAAGACTAGTCTTCATCACAAGATCTGATTTATCTCTTGAAAAGCCTTTTTGACTTTGTTAGCAGTCAGGGATCCTGACTCATAACAGCTAATTAAATTAACTGAGTCCATTTCTAACAAAAATCTCTTAGACCTTTCTGCAGCTTTGTATTCTGATCTACTAATGCATTCTGTCCAGTTGCATGCCTCGGAACTTGACAGAGAACCAACCTTTGCTGAGTCAGTTGATTAGTCTAACTTCAAATGATGAATTTAGAGATGACCTATCCATCTCTAAAATTCATTGCTATTCATTAGGGATGAATAGCAAAATACCTAAATGGTTTAATGAGATGAAGTTTTTTTTTGTATGTATCTTAATAGTGCTATTGAGGAGTGAACAATGACTATCTAATATACATAATTTGATCAGTTCATGCATATTCCAGTCTTACAACACTGTCACCACAATCTAGGTAATCATTAACATATCCTCTACCAAAAATTTTTAGACCTTTTCTTTCTTTCTTTCTTTCTTTCTTTCTTTCTTTCTTTCTTTCTTTCTTTCTTTCTTTCTTTCTTTCTTTCTTTCTTTCTTTCTTTCTTCTTCTTCTTCTTCTTCTTCTTCTTCTTCTTCTTCTTCTTCTTCTTCTTCTTCTCCTCCTCCTCCTCCTCCTCCT
>NC_022012.1:33536662-33543801 GCF_000317375.1 Microtus ochrogaster | reverse complement strand
TCCTTCCTTCCTTCCTTCCTTCCTTCCTTCCTTCCTTCCTTCCTTCCTTCCTTCCTTTCTTTTGGTTTTCAAGACAGGCTTTCATGGAACTTGCTCTATAGATCAGGCTGGCCTTAAACTCACAGAAATCTGCCTGCCTCTGCCTCTTGAGCCCTGGGATTAAAGGCATGCATCACTACTGCCTGACTGCTTGCTTTCTTTAAATGTGTTTGGAATGCTTATTAAGAGGAAATCTACCCTAGGTTTTAAGTTTAATGCCTTACTATGTATCATCAGTAGTATATTATACAGAGAACCATACTTTATTCAGGTAAAGTTATAAGAATTATTGCTAACTGCACAAGTCCTCCTTATGCACCCCATGTATCATTGCGGGAATCACCTTATTAACCATATTGATTTGTATGTGTGCTTTGTAAATTGAAATTACAATTTACATATATAAAGTTGTTCATATAAATGTAACTTGTGCCTAGTATTTGTATAATCTGTAACAAATTATATATATAAATGTGTATATATATATATACACATTTATTTATGATACTTTACATACAGTTTGGCTAACATCAAAGCTCACACAAATGGAATAAGTATAGGGAGAAAGATTAAAATGGCCAGGTCCTTCCTGTCTTTTGATGTATTATTGAGAAATATGAGTGATCACCAACAGCCAGCGTGAAGCTATTCTGACAACATCTGTGGCCTAGAGTTCATGGTGGGCCTCTAAAATTCTGAGCTAGAATGGAGTGAGGAGAAACGCAATGCACATGTTCACCTTTTTTTACTTGGAAACCCATCTCACTGTGAAATGTGAACTGGAGGCCCAGTTTTCTTTCGTGAATTTGTTCTTCCTTTTGGTGATGTTGATAATTCAAAGTAAAACCACAGGCTTGCCTATTTTTAATAGATCAATAGGCAAATCTATAATTCTGAGTATTTTACATGCTCATACAAATCCACTGTTCTGATTTCCCCCACAGCTTCTCAAAGCACTTACCTGAATGATGTTATTGTCGCATAGCATCTCATAGTAAGTTTTCATTAAAATATATGTAAAAGGAAATTCTCTCAAGGTTTCTTTCCACAAGGGATGAGTTGCTGTGAGACAAGAACAATTAAAGTTTCCTTTAATATCCTTTTTAAAACACTCCCATTGATTCCCATGAGCACAATTTTTTTCTTTCTTTCTTTCTTTTTTTTTTTTTTGCTAAAGTTGCAACAAGGATTAAGTTAAGGTATAGAACCCAAAGCCTAGAGATATGGTTGTTGAAGTCTTTTACAATGGTTTCCAATTTGAAATAGTTTCTGAAATATTGAAGAACATGAACCTGGTATTTTTCAGTTTTACTAAGGTTTGGAGAAATACACAATGATTTGTGATTGTTATTAAATGTTGCTAACTAGGGGCTGGGTGAATGACTCAGCAGCTAAGACAGCATACTGCTCTTGCAGAGGAACTGAGTTCACTTCCTAGCACCCATGTCAGGCATCTCATAGCTGCTTCTCACTCAAGCTCTAGAAAATCTCATGTCCTCTTCTGGCCTTCTTGGGCACCCATACATTGGTACACATACACACGGACTTAGAAACATAGTTAAAGTAAAATCTTAGGAAAACATTTTAAAATGTTACTCATGTATTTTTTATTATTTTGTGACATTTAAAAATATAACCACAGTGAAAGTGCTTATAAATGAATATGCTGATGTAAGTTAAGTTGGAAATGAGTATCAACTGTAGGATTAAAGATAATATAAGCTGCATAATAATCACGTTACTCTAGAAAACAGTTGAAAGGGTTGTTTTCATAAGGCTACAGGTAGAAACTTCTGTAACTACTGTACTATACCTGAAAACTAGATAGTAGACTGGAGCTTAAGATGACAAAGAAACTAATTTCAATTAGATAACTATAATAGAATTCTCAAGAACAAAAATGGTTATGAGAATAAATTAGGAAAAACTAAATAAAGGATAGGGTACAAATTTACAATAATAAACAATAAATTTAATATTGACTGAGTTTTTAAAGGCATTTTTTAAATTTTTTGAAATTTCACGCATAGTATTTGTGTATTTTTAATTTCCTTCTCCCATCTCCTCTTAATCCACTTCCCCATTCCATACTTATGCAACTTTGAACCTCATTCAGTTTTGAAAATTCATTGATTGCAATTAGTGCTACTTGTATGCTCCCTCTTGTCTGTGGACCATGCAGAGTAGCATGGCTGACTTTATAGAAAACACTCTTTCTCCAGGAGCTCTCAATTATCATAGCTCCTCAGCCAGGGGTAGGATTCTGGGAGCTCTCCACCAGTATTGGGACTTTCACTGACTTGAGCTTTCTCCTTAATGCTATGCTCTGAAAGCTTTGTAGCCTATAGAAGTCAGCATGGACATCATTTGTCATTGAGGTGGCCCTAATATAATACAGAAATATCCAGCTTCCTAGATGACCAAGAAGCTTTACATGCATATATGTATTTAAAAAATGAAAGAATCCTTAACAAATTAAGATTTAATGATGATTGAATTCAAGAGATCTTCATAGGAAAAGAGATATGGGAAAAGTCACGTAGGTGTTGCTGCCTCCAGAAGGAGAAGGCACATGAGGTGAGCACAAGAAGATGCCAAAGAGATGGTGAGGCCCTATAGGTGGAGACTGCTTGTTTGATTCCCGGCTGCTTAGAATTGAAAAAAAAAAAAAAACAAAACAGAAACTATATTAATTACAACACTGCTTGGTCTATTAGCTTAAGCGTTTTGGTAAATAACTCTTACATCTTAAATTAACCCATTCCTATTTTTTTGCATTTTACCCTAGGCTCATAGTTTGCTAGTAAGGTTCCTGGGCATTTGTCTACCTCGGCGGCTGCATGGTGTTTCCCTAACTCTGCCTACTTTCTTGCTATATCTTTTTCATCCTGACTATATTCTGTTATGCCATGGGCCAAAGAAGCTTCTTTGTTCATTAACCAATAAAAGCAACACATATACAGAAGTACTTCTGACACCAGGGCCCCTTTGACGAGGAGGACATCCAGGGAAACTAAACTTTTACTGTTAATGTTTTCAGGTCCTCCAAGCTTAATGTATTGAGTGTTAGAAAAGGAAAATCTTTATTAGAGGTCTTTGCCCTTTTTTCCCTGTTTTCCAGAATGGCCAGTTAGCTTAGTGGATGATTGCTGTTTCCCTTTGGTGAGAAACTTATTGCAGATTTAAACTTTTAGTATGAATAAATAGTCCACATGAACATATTTGTAAAGTACTGCATAAAACACAAGAGCATAAACAAAACAAAACAAAGAACCAGATGTGATGGTACAAACATTTAACCCAGAACTCTGGATACAGATGCAGGAGATCACTTTGAGTTGCAGGTTAACCGTGTCTACAACCTGTATGACAGACCAGTCAGGGCTATACACAGCGACTGTGTCTCAAAAGAATTGTGCTGAGAAGGCAACTTCTGTATATGAGATTCTAAAATTCGGTTTTCTAATGCTTTCATTCTTGGAAACAGGGCAGAGTCATGCAGAACAGTTAGCAAAGCAAACTCCAAACCTGGTTGGAGAAACAGTGCAGTGTGAGATTGTGGGAAATGCAAGTGGTCACACTGAGCATTGTAAGTCTCACAGACAGTTCCTTGTGGGGAGCTGAAGGCTTCTCATGTTTCCATGGCCCCACTATAGATCAGTGTATTACTAAGAATCAAGGATTATTCCATGGCCCCACTATAGATCAGTGTATTACTAAGAATCAAGGATTATTCCATAGCCCCACTATAGATCAGTGTATTACTAAGAATCAAGGATTATTTTCAGATATACCAACCTTTACTAAAATAATTTATTTTAGATATGACATTCAGAAATAGTTTTCCATTGACCTAATTTTAAAAAGCTAAGTAAACAAAACAGTGAGACTATCAAATCATATAAACAAAAATCCTTTCTAAGGAAGATGCATAAATAATACCTGAAAATAGTGATGCTCCAGATACATAAAGAAGGCTTTGCAGGGGTTTAAACTGTCTAGAGGGATCCCAGTTAACTCTGGGTGAATGAACACAGTGGAGTCCCAGATCTCATGGTCAGTGTATGTGGGACCTGGAATACAATAGCTTCTTATACCATATTTTTTTCAAAATCAAATAATCACCTACTAGTGATATCATGATCAGTCATGCATTGTTGCCTCTGAATTGTGTTCTTATCAAAATTCTAGATATGATACAGCTTTGCTATTGCAAAAATATTCTTTACATATGCAACTTTATGAAAAAGCTTATTCAGGGTAAATCTGACATGTTTATTCCTCGGGCTATAGATCAGGGAATTCAGCATGTATACAACAGTTGAATACAAGGCAGATTATGCTTTACCTTTCTTTTGGAGCAAACTAATGAAGGCTGAACATATGAAGCCAGGGGAACAAAGAAGACAGCAGCAGCAGAGGAGTGGGATGTGCAGCTGCTGAAGGCTTTGGAGCTATCCTCAGTGGATGCTGACAATGATGATGTAAAAGGCCAGGATGGTCTGGATTACAACACAGAAATTAGAATCACTGTGGCCAAAACCTGCTTATTTATTGACAAAAGTACTGGACCAAGCAAGCTGCAGCAATGGAATAGGATCACAGAAGTTACTTTAGCCTTGCATAAAAGCACTCTAAGCATGTACGGAGTATGAATTGTAGCTTTAGTGAAGCCCATAGCATGTTCTCTACTTATCATTCAGGAACAGACATCATAAGACTGGTATTATCAAGGGTTTGCATACAACATAATGTTCATATGCCACTGTATCCAACATATCATATTGTAAGTACAATTAGGAAGGAAGAGAGCAGAGTCATGAGCTTAGGGAAGGAGCTGACATCCATGTCTGCCAATAAGCTCTTCAGTATATGAAGAGAATGGAAATTTTCAAGTGTTTAAAAATAAAAATGTTCAAGTTAATACATGGCTCAGCAATTCTAGTGCTGCAAAATGCAACAAACTGAAAATTTGCACATCAAAAACACTCATGCATGAGTGGTTAAAACAGAAGTAGTACTTCTATTCAAAAATTGAAAGCCATACAAGTGTCCATCCAGTGATGCTTATACCTCATCCTGGGGTATAGTATAATGTTCTGCAGTTATCAGATATATCACATCTTCAAACGACCTGAAGCTGCCAGGCACCATATGTAGGAAATGTCAGGAGCAGGTTCATACAGATGGAAAGCAGCTGAGTGTCTTTCTGGTGTGACAGGAAAGGAGATCCTCATTTGATCATGTGTAGTTATATAGCCTTAGTTTATATGAAAGCAATAATAATCTATAGTAGAATGTGGTGACATTTGCACAACTCATGAATATACAAAATTCCTATATGTACATTGAAAATGTGAATATTAAAATATATTATTTACTTTAGTAAATGTGTTGTAAACATAACAAACATGGTTCTATACCAAAAGGCACCTACCTGACAAGCATGGTAACCTGAGTTTAATTCACATAGCCTAATTAAAAGATGAAGAAAAAAGTAATCTCTGCAACATTGTCCTTCACCTCCACATGCACACACACACACACACACGCACACACACATGCACACACACACACACCAATAAGTATGCACCTTCAGAAACATAAGCACACATGCAAAAACACATCATAGTAATAAATTAAATTTTTAAAATTTAAAAACACACCAGAATAATACTGTCATCACATGAATCACACAAAACAATCCATCACAACCTGTCATTTTCCCACACTCTTGTAGTCTTTCCCATCTAGGGAATATCCAGCTGGTACCTTTTCATTCATGCCACGTGCATCTATCACAGTTTTCTCAACACTGTGGCATTTTTCTGTTCCATGAACAACAAAAACTGCTATATTAACTCATGGGCAAATATTACCATAGATTTTTTAATCTGTACTATATGAAAATAAATCCATAAGCAATGTTCAACCATAACTCTTGAATACGAGACTCAATACAGACATGTGACCTAATAATTATTTTATGCTTGTTATGAGAGAAGAAAGCATAAATTATGAATATGTAAATAATTTAAATGACTTAAACTGTTAATTTAAATGACTTAAACTGTTAGTAATTGAAGTTGTAAAAAAAAAATCTTAAAACTTACTGCTTGACACCTCTGTTTTAATTACAGCTGACTATATTCTGCCTAGGACAACCATCTCAAATTCTGGGCCAATTTTATCTCACTAAAAAATTAGAAAGAATATCTAGATGTTGAAATTATTAATTCATAGTGTGAAGTCCTTTACTGACCCTAGGATTTTTTTAAATAAAACCCATATTATTATATTCAATATATATTTTATCTTAATTTCGTTTCTAGAAGCTGAGATTGCAAGTAATAACAGTGGGGATATGTCTCCTAAGATCTGTGTTAGAAAATTGCTTTCTAATATATTAGTGTACAGGTTGGGGGTCTTCTAAGAAAAATAGATTACAAGGGTACTAATATAATGCTGCCACATAAGTTAATTCCTAAAACAAGGATGAGGCCAGACTGCTCTACATTCTCCAGTGTTCATTAAGCTTCCTCCACAGCCCAGTGCAGGCAGAAGAAACATACTAGATGTGGTCAATTGACCCTGGACATTCCTCCACCTCAACTGATTCAAACAGGTTCCTGTTCATTGTACTTCACTTAGAATATAATATTCTGTTCCAGCTGTATAAAAGAGACAAAGACACACATCCTACTGTAGTTTTGAGTGTTTTTAATGATCAGTTGACTGGGTTTTCTGTCTTTATTGCCTCTTAAAAGATTCAAGAAACTAATCAAACAGCAGAGAGAGAATATGCAAATTAATAGGATCAGAAATGAAAAGGGGGACATAACCACAGACACAGAGGAATTTCAGAAAATAATTAGATCTTACTATAAAAGTTATGTCACAAAATTGGAAAATGCAAAAGAAATGGACACTTTCTTAGATAAATACCACATACCAAAGTTAAACCAGGACCAGGTGAACGGCCTAAATAGACCTGTTAGTCGTGAAGAATTAGAAGCTGTTATCAAAAACCTCCCTACCAAAAAAAGCCCAGGACCAGATGGTTTCAATGCGGAATTCTACCAGAACTTCCAAGAAGACCT